>NW_010537147.1:0-1099 GCF_000687285.1 Phaethon lepturus | reverse complement strand
GATTCTGTGATTCTGTGATTCTGTAATAATATTTTTCTGAAGTTAACCATCAAACACTGTAAACACACCAGAGCAAGTGAGACTTTTCAGTAAGATGCCTCAGGTAACAGTTAAATAAAGAAATAGGTAAAATGGTAGCTATTGTTAACATGTTACCAATATGTTAACAATGTTACCCTTGAAGTTGAAACTCAGACTGCTTTCTTCAGTGTTTAAATGGTGACTTAATTGTGTTGAGCAAACAGTTTCCCAGTCATAATCATGCTATCATTATGTTTTGATCTCACATCTATTGTCCACCATTCACTTTTGGCCAGCCTGTTCTTTGGTGTTCCTGGGTGTCAAAAGGCTGCTTTTTCCCACAGACCGCTTGGTTTTAGGGTCACATGTATGTACTTGTAATAATTGACTGCTTTCTTACAAGGTTGTTTTTGCTGAGAGAGTATATTAATATATCTTGTTTCTCATACAGCAAAAAGCTGGTCAGACTCCCTGGCTAAAATGGCATTTATGCTTAGACTTTAATAAAAGTTATGTATTAAAAGGGTGTGGCAATAACCTTGATATAAATAAGTTTCTGGTAATAGGTGCATTTGCTTCCATTTTCCTAAAGTCTGGCTTCCTGAACATGCTTGAGGTGCAAATAACTTAGTGCATCAAGAAGGTGGTTAGTGTCCCACCACCCTGGTTGTTGTGCCTTTTATCTGTGACGTCTTGTCCAGGCAGGACAAGATGTTAAAAATGTGCTCTACACAGCAGCCGGGGAGAATGGCCCTACCTGGAGTCTCTGGCAGAAGGCACCAGGAGAGACTTGAGGTTGACCTCTAAGGTTTTGGAGTCGAGGATATAGGGGATCTGAGTCCCACCATACTCCAACTGAAAAGGAGATATTGGCAGCATATGAAGGAGTTCGAGCTGCCTCAGAAGTGGTTGGTACTGAAGCACAGCTCCTCCTGGCACCCCGACTGCCGGTGCTGGGCTGGATGTTCAAAGGGAGGGTCCCCTCTACACGTCATGTGACTGATGCTACGTGGAGTGAGTGGGTCATGCTTATTACACAACAGGCTTGAACAGGAAACCTTAATCGCCCGGGAATCTT
>NW_010537146.1:21780-36298 GCF_000687285.1 Phaethon lepturus | reverse complement strand
TATATATATAAAAAACCAATCTGCATGGATGACACCTGTCATTGCACTCAGTCAGGAGAAGACTAGCAGCCCCTTGCAGGGGAAAAAGGAGCAATAGCGGGTTGCCAGGTTGCCCCTGAGCCCGATGGAGCAGCGGTCACTGGCCGGCACGATCACGGATGAACGTGCACCTTGCAGCGCTGCATTTCTCACCACTTCTTACCCCGCCACCAACCCATCATTGTGTGGCACGAGGCACAGGGACCCACACCCAGCGCAGGACTCCCCACACACGCACCATATAGCCGGTTCGTGTTTTGCATTACCAAATAGGCAGCCCCATGTCCTGGGAGTCGGGTGCAGAGGTATAAGAAGGCGCACTGAGGGAGTCCGGCGTTTTCCTGCGTGTCCAGCTAGAACATGCAGGTAGTCTCTGCTTTCTGATTTCAGGCGAGTCAGTCTTTTTCTTCATGAGCATCCCCTGAGCTCAGGAGCGTAACATTCGTTCCCTCCCAGCCACTCCTATATTAGTAAAATGTTACTGTATTTCCATTTTTATTTCTGTCCCCTGTGGACTTTCAGTTCCCCGCAAGCATATGAAAACATTAAGAATAATAAAGCTTAGTTCTTATATATCATTTTCCATGTTTAAGCATAGAAACTAATGATGCTCTAAGTCCCTACAACAGCGCTTTTTAGAGAGTAGTAAGGCAAGAACACCTTATTGGAGGACCAAAAAGGTGTGAAATGACATTTAGTTAAGAGACTGTATTGTAGATTAAAGGGATATAAAACGCTGATTTTCAGCTAAGAGCAGAACCTCAATGAAAATCCCAAGTTTTGGGGGAGAAAATAACATTAATTTGATATAAATAAGTGTAACTATAAAATCATTCTACTAGCAACAGTGCAGTTAAGCTAGTAGTTGGAATATGGCAGAAGACACAAAAGACCCAACGTTTATATTGTGAACTTTGTTAAAAAATGAGCTCAAACGTTTTTTATGAAGCTCATCCAGTCACTTCATTGTATTCCACCAAGCTGCTGTGATGTACCTACAAGTTGGGCCTCTGGACCTGTAAGCTCTCCCTTGTTCCCAGGTTGCCTCCAGACATCATTTCTGGGTCTAACTCATTCAGTACTCTTGTTAAATACAACATTACGTGTTTCTTGTTTTACCTGTAAGTAGGAGAGAGTCTCTTCCAAAAAGAGAGCTCCTAAAAAGCTTAAAAAAATCCTTTCCCATACCTTTGTTCCTGAGGGCAATTTCACTGTTAGTCTAACATCTTCAGACTACTCGAAGCAAATAGACAGGACTCGCTACATGATCTTCATTTATTTCACACATACCAAGAGATGTACAGTTTTATGTAAAACATGCCACATCTCCATCTCCACCCTCTCCCCCAGAGTCCCAAAAATCTTACTGACCTTTCGAGTTCCCGGTCCTTCCTGCTGGACTGCATTACCCAGCTCAGAGCAAGTCCTTGAAATGCTGTATTTTCTTTATTCACTTTTCCCAGTGGTCCTGTTAGTTTGGCAGTCCTCAATGTCAGTGTGAAATCTATTCCTGTGTGACTCCCTGCTTGTCAAGACTTTCTTTACTTAGACCTGCCTTTATATATTCCTTGGTCTTTTTGTTTGTTTCAAGGCTTTTCTGGTCCTTAAAACTCTAGGTTTTCATCCACAGACAAGCTAAAGGAAACTTGTTTTCCTGTGATGAAGTCATTGCACGATTTTGGTTGGAGAAGAGCTAACTGTTTTTAATGGCAGTTTTAATGCTCTTATTCAGACCAAGTATTCTGCTTCCTGAGCCCAAGGGGTAGGTAGACAGAATATCTTAAACGATGGTGTAAATATATAGCAAGACCACAGACCTGAGCAGAATTCGTAAGTAGTGCATAGACAAATTCCCAAATGAAAGCAACATTATTAATCAGTGTGGTCATTCAGAAACCTGAACTGTTCTGCAGTCCTAGGCATTCAATTGTTTTCTCTCACTGGATTTTTGTTCATTGACAACAATGATGATTAATGACAGCCTGGCCAATAGTGTATTTACACTCCAGAAGACAAAGTGCTACAACATTTAGCAAAAGAGAACAAAACAAAAACACAGACATATGGGTTGTTAAAACGCTATTTTATTCAACAATTTTGAAACTTTAACAAGTAGTACATCCTCTAATTGTAATGGATAGTCAGATGGTTGAAACAATTAATCTAGGTTTCCTGTATAAAAATGAAAGAGCTTGGTGCAGCAGAAATCATTAGGATTTAAAATAAGTAGAGCCTTCTCTGTTCCAGAATTCAAAGGATGAAGGTGTTTTTCAAGCTGCTAAAATAGCATGGGTTGTTAATACCTCTAAAAACAGTCATCAGCCTTCCTACTACCTTCTAAGCGAAAACATGCATTTCCTGTTTAGTTTGAGACAAAGTTTCATGGGTTTCTATTTTTCTAGCAACTTAAGATAACTCTTTTGGAACTCAATTTAATTTTGACATCCTATTCATCTTCCTGCTTATTTCCCATCACTGACCCTGATCTTATTAAAAAAACTCTGAGAATGTCAGCAACTGCAGGGCCCGGTTTTTTGGACATGTTACTCTGGAATGTGTTTAATGCCTTAAAATTGTCATTGATTGAAACTAGCAATTCTAAATGAGCGATTGAAAACTAATTTCGCTCTATTTTTCATTTCTGTTTCTCTCCAGACACATGTTTGGCACTCCTGGGCTGATTTCAAGACAGACCAACCAATGGCCATTAGGAACGTCTCTTTCTTTGTCCTAGTGCCTGATTTAGCCTCTTTCAGGTTATAAAAATCAGTGGAGGTTACTTCTATGCTGGAATGGGGCAACTGTGACAACTGAAAAGACTAAGCATTACTCCTGTTGTACTGAATAAGGGCAAGGTGTGCAATATCTATGCACACAAGCATAGAGTTGATTGTACCCTCTGTGTGTGTCCTCCGTATAATGTCTAGCATAAAATCTGGTGAGGAGTGTCTGGACAGGGTTAGCTAGATGGAAATACCTAGACAGTGTTATTTCCCTTGGTGAAGTCTTCCACCTTCTAGTGATCTGCAGCTTGGACTTGTTGTGAGTATCCTTGTGTTAATAATTCTGGATGATTTCTTCCCATGAATTTGACATGACCACATGCAAAATTTGGTATCTACCACTCTGACCTTCTGTGACAATAAAGTCCACAGTTTAACTATTACAGCATACTGGAATTCCTCCTCTTTTTGTGTTTGAGACATCTTATAGTTAGGTTTGATGTCCTTTACTTCTGATAGAAAATTATTATTCACTGAGTATCATACTATCTGCCTCCTCTTTCTATTCATGTTTTCATCATGTCCATCACACCTGTCCTTCAGTTATGTCTTTTCCAGGCTGAAATGTTCTTGTCCATTCCAGTGATTTTTCATACAGAAGCTGGTTCCCTCATCATTCTTCCTCATCTCAGCCTTTTTTAACGCAATAATATAATTTTAAGACTGAAGAGAGAGAACTGTATGTAATGTTGCAGCTGTGGTCACAAATGTTTAAATAACAATATAATGAAGTTTACTGCTGCTATCTTCTTCCTAGTGTTTCTTACCATTCATCTTATTTGCCTGACCAGTACAGAGCACTGAGCTAGCATTATGAATATAATGTCTAGATCTTTTTTCCAAACACATGTCACGTTTCATTTATGAACTTCAAATACATCTCCCATTTTCTTGCTTAGTAGCTTGGCTTTGTAGAACCCCTTGGTAATAGTCTGCTGTTGTTGTGGTATTCCTTAAACCAAGTAACTTAGCACCCTCAGCAAATACCAGATCATTTCTAGACCTTTTATACATTTCCGTGAATGAGAGGCTCTAACAATTTTCCCATTCTGACATTGATTCATTTGTAAACTCCCCTTCTTTCTTACTTCTCTCTGTTTCTCAGTCTATGGAAGGACATATGAAAGGCCTATGCATGTAGGTATGGTGTTAGAAAAGTCAAAGCTCACCTGGAGCTGATGTTTACAAGGGACGTAAAGAACAACAAGAAGAGTTCCTACTGCTGCACTTGGAGTTAAATTAGTAAAAGGCTAAATAAGACAAACATGAAGCTTCTATTTTTTAAATATTCACTTTAAATTTTCACTTTCTGTTGGATTTTGTTGTTCAAGCAAGGTTTTTGAATATAAGTACATCATAGGTACTGTTATGCTGGTTGACTAATATAAAAATTTTGAACCAGATCATCTAGTTGTAAAGAGCTGGTTTTCTCCTTTGGGACTCCTGGCTGCCTCTCCATTAAACAATCATTCATTACATCAAAAAACTTAACCTTGGCATCATATTGTGTCTATAACATCTTAATTTACATCCTAATTTACAACTAAAATATCCTATCATAATAGTCTCTTTGATCATGCTGTTTGTCACAATGAGGTATTATAACCAACCTGAACAGGTGGCTGATGTCAACAGGCAGTGCTGTCACTTCTCCATGTAGGTACAGAATTACTGTCTGTACAGAATCCATACTATCTGTTGATATGCTTAAACTATTCACAAAATTTAACTCTGCAAATGCTGTTACTTGTTGCACCACTACTTCCCTTCCAATAAATTATTTACCTTTCCAGCAGATTTTGCCCTCTGGTATACATAGTTTAGAGCACAAGTCTTATGAGGAGCATCTGAGGGATCTGGGGTTGTTTAGCCTGGAGAAAAGGAGGCTCAGGGGAGACCTTTTCGCTCTCTACAACTACGTGAAAGGAGGTTGTAGCGAGGCAGCGGTCGGTCTCTTCTAAGTTACAAGTGATAAGTCAAGAGGAAACGGTCTCAAGTTACGCCAGGGGAGGTTTAGATTGGATATTAGGAAAAAATCTTCACCGAAAAGGTTGTCAAGCACTGGAACAGGCTGCCCGGGGAAGTGGTTGAGTCACCACCCCTGGAGGTATTTAAAAGACGTGTAGATCTGGTGCTTAGGGACATGGTTTAGTGGTGGACTTGTCAATGTTAGCTTTACAAATGGATTTGATGATCTTAAAGGTCTTTTCCAACCTAAATGATTCTGTGATACTATGATTCTAGCTGATAATCATTCTTCCACCAAGTTTATGATATGCCAAATCTTTGTTTAAATCCTGTTCTCTTATTTTTTTAGGCTTCTAGAATTTTTAAAGTAGTACCAGTCCTTAGTCCAGTTGCCACTTTTCTGGTTTCTGTTTAAATAGGAACTAATTTGCTCACTCTGCCCTTATTATTAGCTGTTCTAAGTTTTGTCAACTTCTAATACATTCTGTCTTTGAGGACACAGCATCTCTATGATTTCAGCTGAAAGCACATATCATCCAGAAACTTATGATCTTCTACAGCTTTTAGTATTTTTTCAGTCTTTATTTTAAAAACTCCCCTGTAATCCTTCTAATTTTAAATGCCATTTGTCTGTTTCCATTTTGTTTTTAATGAAGTCATTATTGCTTCCAAAATCCCAGTTATTCAGTGGATATATGTAGAATGACAATATGGCTTACCAAAGGTAAGCCCATATGCTAACGTGGTTCCCAATTAGAAAATAAACAGCGTCCAACTTAGAAACACAGCTGCAGAGGAGTAGCCATGGAGTCTCTGCTTTCCCTCATTCAAAGAATCATATGCTGCCAAAAGGATGCTGGGGAGAAGGAACATTGAAAATGGTGGAGACACATATTAAAAGAAATAGGCAACATTGACCTGTAAACTTCATACAAGTTTCTTGTAGTGTTCATCTAGTCAGAACTTTTCTCTGCAAACAGCTCATGCGGTTTTTGGCAGAGCAAGAGCGTTTCATCCGAATTACCGGGAGAAACATGAGCTTTATGGTTCTCTTGCCTTATGGAAACCTAACCAAAACAGAAATGTGTCTAAATCACTCCTGAACTTCAGTAAAGGTTTGCTTCTATTTTGCTTCTTACAGTGTGCAAGAAATGCTTTTGTCTAGCCTGCTTTTTCTATCCCAGATATCCACCTTTGAACAGAGTATTTCAGATCTGCATGAATTCCTACATCCTCTTCGTAATTTGTACAGACTTTTCTCATGGTATTAGGTAGCAAATGCAAAAACATCAGAGAGAAGATCTTATTAGGAGCTAAAGTTTAATCCTTTGTAAATAGTTAACTGCAGAGCTGTGTGTATTATTTTGACAGATACATTCACTATGCCTCAAAACCACTGTTACTTGAAAAATAGCAACATAAATCCAGCTATCTGCATACTTCCCGTATTATTTACAGTTTAATACAATACCCAAATGCATTCTGTGAAGTAGGTCCATGCTGTAGCTAACGTTTATTACTACAGACACCCCACAGACACATCCTAGCTATCTTTCAGCTAGGGAAGCTTCAGCAGAAAATATGCGTGCAGGGGTTCAAGAAAACAGACAATCTAGGGATATATTTTGGCAGTAAGCTGGCATTGATGCAACTAGACTGCAGTTAGATTGCTAGAGAGACTTTGCAGGTAAAGGTAGGCTGGGTAGGTCTTGTCTTAGTGTCACTACAGATAAACACTAAGACATGAAAGAAAAATGAGGAGAAAGCGAGATTAACTAGTGTGGTACCTCTTAATCTTTTTTTTTTTTTTTTTTTTTTGCCCCATTGGAGATACACTGATGTTCAGAAACACCTAAGGACTGGATTTCAGTCCACTAATGACATCTGCCAACAAGGACAAGAATTACTGGTATGGACCACCAACAGCTTATGGCCCAGTGGCAAAATAACAGTGTGTTAATGGCTTACTTGGAATTAGGAATTAGCCCAAGGTCTGGAGCCTCATCTTTAGCCAATGCTTTCCATTCTTAATGTTTGTATCTCCTTCAAAGCTGTTAAAGGCAGCTTTTCCCGTTCTTATATTTCCTCTTACTTTTTCCTCTTGCAGGGGAAGGACCAGTCCTTTCAGCATGGGCAGCAGCTTTCTGTGTCCTTACAGTGACTCATTGCATCAGAAACGTCCTTGGTAATGCCACAAGATGCCAAAATGAAATCACTCTCAAAGGCAAACACAACGTATCACTGAATGGAGGAAAGGAGAGGCTGTGAAGGGACATAACTTGAAATGCATTAAAGGATGTGCACACACACATCCTATCAACAAGCATTAAGGGAGGAAAGAGGGGCTTCCTCAGCTGTTGTATACCAGCCATTCCAATGACCCAGTGTTTGGACTTTTCCTTTTTATTTAGTATATTAACAGCTCAGTCCTTTGGTTGTTTTTGTGTGGGCAAATCCTAGTAATGTTGCAGCTAAAAAAGTTGCATCATACAAAGACAGCTGAGGGCAAGGTAGAACAAAGCTGGAACTACTGGGAAGCTCAAAAGAAATAGTAAAATGGAATATTTCTCTTTTTACACTCACTTGGGGACAAATTAAATGATATTTTACACAAATAAATTCTTTGTTGAGTCAATGCCTTAATAAAACTAAACCATCTGATGCTTTTATTTCTTCCCAAGCTTGGTATATACTATACTGTCACTTGAAATGTTAACATCAAGGACTTTAAAGGTGGATGGATGGCCAAGGCAGGGACCTCTCTAAAGATTAGTGACCTTTCCTCCAAACCCTCCCTTTCTCAAAATGGCCTAGAGCAATGATAAGAGCAGAACGTTGCAAGAAAATTTTGTGAATCGTATCTAAAGCAAGTCCTACACTATTTGGAAGTAGCTATCTAGCCAGTGCTATATGGCCAACCCCAAGACTAAAATCCATAGGTAGGAAAGTGTGCTGGTCAACAGCAAAATTCTTCAAAGGTCAGCTGAAATGTTATTATGTGAAGTGGACTTATGACAGAAGCTAGCTGCTCTGATTTTGCAAGATTTTTTCCAAATATGAATATTTATCCCTAAAGGTTCTATTCTAAGCCCATAAGGTCTCTTAGGTCATAAACCATGGCTTTCCTTTTGGCAGGAGGCAGGAGAAAGGAGAAAAGAAATGCATGAAATGCATTATAGGAACTTCTTAACACGTATTTATGAGCTATCATTAATAATTATTATTCTGAGTGTTGGGAGTAAACACGCTTTTAAATGCCACTAAACCCATCATTGCAGGATGTCATTCTGGTCTGACTTACACCTTTCAACTCCCGTTTACCAGAACAAAGTTACTGTTATTTACACCAGAGTGAGAGTGCAACTACCCCTTTACTCTTTAAAAAAAATCCTCCCTGCAGGGACTGTTTCTTTTCTCATACTTCCATAATAAAGCAAATTGGTATGTCCATTTGCGTACGTATCATGGGTGATCTGTTTATCAAGAAATGAAAGAAAATTTCCTTCCAATTTCTGTTTTCCTTGTGATTGATATTAATTGGGTTTTCTGCAAAGCACAGCTTATCTTGAACTGAACCCAAAGCAGATGAATATGTTGCTGTGCGGTAAGATTTTCTTTTCTTGAAATGAAGAATGGGATGAAGATGCTTATCTGAGATCAAACAGGCTTCAGGTAGAGTTTACATCAGCAGCACTTTGAAATTCATTGTTAGAGTGTAGTTGGTATCAATAAGGAATGAGAATGGTAGCCTGTATTGTGACTGCATTTATTAACTTATTTCCAGCAGCTAAAAAGGGAGAGCTGCCGTGTACCTCCAGTCGCAGCCTTTTCTTCCCAAGATGAAAGAGGCAAGTATAGTTCATAATGAAAATTAATGGAATCCCCAAGCACAGCTAAAAGAACCCACTGTTAAAACTAAAAGCTTGTGAATTTCCTCTGAGGTCTAATGTTGGTACATAGAATTGAACAAAAGTGCGCAGCGCAAGGGCCGATACCTTTCTCCAGCCACCCGCTAAGCCTCCCGTCTGTACGTCGCGGTGAAGCGCTACACGGGGATGCCCCGACCAGCTGGAGCTCAGGAGGTAACCCCGACTGCACCAGCGCAGCCGTGCCCGTGCATCCCGCTGCCAAGCTACCGTGACCCGTTTCTCAAAGCGGAGCACCACACGAGCAGTCTTCCAGTACTTGATAGAGCCTGTTTATGCCTAATAATATAGTAGAGACATACCCTGATCCTTACGTTTTAGGAAGGCTCTAGGTACGGATGCTAAATCTCTCTTTTCCACAGTACTAGCCAACATCCTCTGCTGGTTTATTGTGAAATAGATCCAGTGACTTAATTTAATTCTCTCTTTACACCACACTGATGTAGCCTCTTTTTTCCCTTCGGCTTCCCTATAATCCCCTGCTTAGCGGTGCTGCAGCTCCCTTCGCCCCTCGCTGAGCTCTCTGCTGCTCACGCAGCCGGTCCAGCTATCGCCCTCTCCTCCCCGTGCTCCAGCGCAAGCCTTGATGTTCGCAAATCACCTCTCCGCCAGAGCTTCGCTACTCGTACCGCTGGCAAAACAGTTTACGCTACTCTGTTTTGTACAAGTGCAGCTTATCCCAGTGGCAACACGTTTAAATCCCAGGACAGCTAAACCCTTCAATACCGTGGTCATGTCTGACATGTAACTAGATAGATGTATTACCCAGCAAGCATTCCTCCTCCTCCAGCGTTCGGGGAGGAAAGCTTTTGCCAGCTTCCAGCATCATTGCTTTTCTTCTTCATCATCTTTTTTCCCCTTCTCTTTTAGCGGCGTCCATTTGTTCCCCGTACCAGTATTTCCACCACCACTCTGCCAGTTATGGTAGTTACTAGCTTCTTAATAAAAGAGAATAGCTGCAAATTAGGGCTGCCATCTGGCTTTTATTATAAGAGAAGGAGGCTTTTCCTGTCCCTTATTTTTCTTGTGCTAAAGAAATGCTGAAATAAAGAAACAATATGGTTTGGGGTTTTTTTGTCACAGAGTCCCAGAAAGGGCCACCCCACTTTACAGCTGAAAGAAGTGATTTAGTCTCCATGCTAAATCAGTCTTCAACTTCTCCGAAGCAGAGACAGCCAATTGTGCCTAATTGTGTGTGGTAGTTCAACGATATGGACTACTGTTCATAGGGGATTGAGCTGCTCATTTTAGTTAGGACCACAAATTGAACTCAAACCAAGGTCCCAAGGAATAAAGCATGGTGTTTTATACATTAAGCCATTCCTCCTTTCTTACTTGGCCCGTGAAATGAATCAGGGAAAGATTATTTTCTGGGTAAATTGGTAGTAAAACCCTGATGCAGACAGTTCCACAATTTGATTGCATCCTGACTTCCACTTATTGAATATCACATCAAGCAGTGGTTCAAGGGTTTCATATGACAGCTTTAAAATCCGCAAAGTTTTCAAAGGTACTTACTACATTGTGATCAGGTCACAGATCTAAATGTCAGTATTGTATGCCTGATTTGCACATTTCAAAACGATTTAGTAATTTTTTCATTTTATCTGCATGCATGAAGTGATTTGGAATACAGAAACAATTTGGAATCATATTTAGTTTGTAACAGTTCAATTAACTTAAGTGCTGAAACATGCTTCTTTCTTCGTAACTAGTTTAATTGGTTACTATTGCAAGAACAGGTTTTGAAAGAATGCCTAAAAGGCCAGGGGCAAACAAAAGCCCACTCTAGAGATTCCATGCTCCTGCATAGGCATGTGTGAAAAAGAAATAGCAAACAGCCTCTGGGGTCACAGTGGAGTATATGATTGCCAGTGGGAAAAGGACACGTAGCCCGAGCAAGAAACGGACTGCGCAGCAACGGCTTTTCTCTGACATAGTTACTAGTACAACCTCCAGTTCCCTTTGACTAATTTTATTACTGTTCAATAAGCAAGAACAGTAGAGCACAAGAAGGTTAGGCAATCTTAATGGTTCAATATATATTTAAACCTTGATCCCAGTGATAAGTACAAAGATAAGGTAAAATTATATAGGAGTGTGATTTATAGCATAACATGTGCCCATGGTAGGAATTGTTTGTCTAATTAATATAAAGAAACATCTGCTTTTCTTTTGAAAGTCTGACTTTTATTTTGCTAGAGCCAGAAATCTTTTTTTTTTAAAGGATTTGCACTTTGAAGCTTTTTTGCTTAGGTTTAAAAATAAAAAGGACATGACTCTTCAGAGATAGTAAATCATCACGTACATTAATTCTGTTCTGTTACAGATGAATAAGGAAAAAAAATTGCATGGATTTTTGCACCTCTATATGACTGCAAAAGTGCGCCCAGGATTTTGGTGAGATTTTTAAAATTTTATTTAGTTTTTTTTCTGTGCCTATATTGCTGAATGCTGAAGGTGCAAGGAAGAAGCGATGTCATTCCTCTCCGAGATATTGGGAAGGAAACTTGAGGAGAAAGAGTAATGCCTTCACTGGGTCTCTGCTTATCAAAACTAAACTTCCTTTGCTGCTTTAAGAGTGAGCAAGCTATTGGGTGCAATTTATTCAGCACATAGAGGATGCACACATATACTTATGAAATAAATGAACATGTGTTCTTCACTTCAGGTTATGACAAATGTGCCTGCTGCTAGGGGCTGAGGTGTGGCTCACCCCAGGAGCAGTCTCATTTCATCCATTCAAATTTTAGGTCTCTCAATCACCCTCTGTGATTCCTACGTGTGACACCACCTTGTGTTTCCTACATAGTTAATGAAGAGGAATCAGCACCTCAAGTGGCAACCGTTCCCCCCCAACCCCTGCACAAGCTGCTTGGGCTACAAGGGTCAGGAAAGGGCACAAGAAGTCCACTCACTGGAGGCAAGTCTAGGTACCCAACTAGGCTGATTCTTGTACAACTAAGGCCAGGTGAAATACAGCCAGCGTATAGGCCCTACACTCTGGAAACATATAGCCATTCATACCTTCAAATGAGACCGTATATTTTGATAAAAAAAGGAACGAATATTGTCACCGCGATCGAAAGTTCTGTATACACTAGGGTTTCAGATAGTATGTTAAGAGATGACTGTGCTGCAATGTTGTAAAGATGTAATGTATAACAACAAATGACACAGGATAAAGTCAAACTTCTAGAAAATAAACTTGGAAAATCAAGTTTATAACATATATATCCTTAATTTATTGCCAAGGCAAATAAATTTGATACCTGGGAATTACAGTTGCTTTATTCAAGAAACTGAATTAAGCAACTTCATTGTGAATAAGTATTAGCTGCAGGTTGCACTTCAATGGACTTCACAGAAATAGCAGTAACATAACTTTAAATACTGCTTTAAAGATTATTTCCCGTTTTATTCATTAAAGAAAAATGTTTCATTGAGATAGTAGCTGGTTTTCAATTTGCCTCCTCCAGGTTTCCAGTTTTACCACACCAAGAACTCAAAAACAATGGAAGAGAAGAGCTGTTTTTTAAAATAATTTTCCATTTTTTCACTGGGAAGAAGCAGATTGAAGAAATCAGTTGATGGACTGCCTTTATGCATTTGTTTTGGCCACAAGACTTGAGAGAAGGGGCTTGCAGTAACGCTCATGGCACATGCCAGCCTCTCCTGGGCCACTGGAGTTGCGGGGCTGGGGAGGAGCAGAGTCCGTCTCTGCTCTGGGTCCGTCGGCAATGAAGGGGTCTTCTCCTGGGGAGACCTTTCCGTAACTGTCAACACAGGTATACCCAAATGCATAAGCTCACAGTGGAAATGTTTATCCATCGGTGGTATTAGTTCCTGGCTTAGGGCACAAAACAAGTCCAGGAATCTGATCCAGGAGCAAGGTCCTAAGCTGGACCAGATTGTGAAATCTGCCCATTCTTCCAAGAAAACTAACCCCACTTGCTCCATCAGGGGCTGCATTACAAGATGGGTCAACAGATAAGCATTAGATGAGAGTAGCAAAGTGCCTGTAGGCAGATCTAAGCCAATACCAGGGTGAAGAAGAAGCTCTTACGACCCCAGAGAAGAAGATGGTTGTCATACAGGAAACAGCAGAACCAAGGAGAAAGCGAGGGAGAAACGAGCAGAAGGAGCACTGCAGGGTTTTTCAGCCTGTGGTCTAGGAATCCCTCAGGTTACTTTCAACAGATCTATGAAGGACAATTAAGGAAAGTAAGTATGCATGTACTGGGTTAAGTTTGATGACAGAGGTGTTCACACCTCCACTGGAAAATGCTTAGGGACTGAAAGTTGGCAAAAGCTGAAAAAGCTGGGTTTAGTGAATTGTGTTTCCAGCAGCCTGTTTTCCCCCATAACTGAACCCAAGTTTCGATTGTGCTCCTTGGCCTAATATTTGGCTTTTGTTTGCTTATGTAAATCAGGATGTTTAGTGCAAATTAGCATTATTGAA
Organism: Phaethon lepturus; assembly: GCF_000687285.1. NCBI lineage: Eukaryota > Metazoa > Chordata > Aves > Phaethontiformes > Phaethontidae > Phaethon > Phaethon lepturus. The sequence goes on along the minus strand of NW_010537146.1, from coordinate 23,120 downwards.
AAACAATTGCCATCCAAATTAACATTCTGCCTTTCATTTTACACCAGACCTGCTGGGCTTTTTTAGATAAACCCTGAATCAACTTAGCTGCAGTGTTTATGACTAGATGGCATTTTACGGCAAAGTAGCCCTGTTTCTCCAATAGCATAATGCCAGTAGCAATTCATATCTATCAGACCGTCCTCGAGGGTCAGCTGGGGCTCTTCCTGCGAAAGATATTATGCAGCTCCTTCCAGCATTTGTTCTCCCTGTTGAAGCCTGGAATATTTTCAGTGTACAGATATACACACACATGCATGTGTTTTAATATATACATATGTATATACCACTAGACACCAGTAGTTTTATTTCTAATTACTTTGTTAGTTGCCTTGTGTGCATTTTATCTACATACTATCAGAAGGGAGTGCAGCATAGTAAGAAGTACAAAGAGAGGGAAAGTAAAACAACGTATGACTGCAAAGGGATGACAAAAGTTAATCCACAAGAGGTTTTTAATTTCAGATATCCAACCGAAAGGGATGGTTGGAGACTCTGCTCTGCCCCATTACATGATTGCTATGAAGAGGCAGGAAAAGTCCTTTGTTACATATGCCCTAGGAAAATAGGTTAAAATATATATATATATAAAAATTATGTCTTTTCAAAGTAATATGATGAACATAATGATATTGTAACCCTGAAGACTTCTGATGAACATGTTGTCCTCAATGAGCACTTAATTCACAAAGAAACATCTCTCTAGCAAAGTAACCCAAAACCTGGAGAAACAATATGAGCAATTGCAAAGACTTTGTTGTATCACCAGAAAGGTCTAAATATGAAGACTGTAAAGCACGAACATCTTTGGAACAAACTTGTCTGTGGGATCTCAGATAAAGCACTTTCCCACAGCCTGGTTTTCCAGTGATTTCATCAAGGAGGTGATTTCATCAAAAGCTGAAGGAAAGCTAGTGCATTGCTGAAGTGCTAAAAACACAGGGAAGAGATTGTAAAGCTATTGAAGGGTGCAGCAGGGGTATCTTCAAATCTTGAAATACTTTTTCCCTTAATAATAGACATTCAGTAGAACTGAGCAATTATTTCCCTTTACAGATCTGAATAGAAAGATTTTTTTAAGTGATAGATCTTATTAAATAAATAGGACAGTGTTGCATGTCATAAATACAAAGTTAGATACAATAAAAAGAAATGACATTTACTACTTACCCCTGAAGAGCCATGGTAGTAGCACTCAAAAATAGAGTGGGATTTTTGAATGCTGAGCCTGTATGAGACACAGTACAAAAGTCAGACTTCAGAGTAACTGTTGGTGTGGGTGCTCTGGGCACTCCTGCTGA
>NW_010537146.1:3756-21754 GCF_000687285.1 Phaethon lepturus | reverse complement strand
TGCTGAAGCCAGTGCTTTCCCATCATTTTCTGCAAAGCTGTAGCGATTTGAGGTGATTTGGGAAGGCTGTGCTGAGAAGCACCTGGTTTTGTTGCATCTAACATTAACTATTTCAGTTTAGAGATGCTATTGAAAAGTGTGCTGTAATAAATAAACAAACAAACAAATAAATGCATTCTTAAATATAGGAGCTGGAACAAATCCTTACTGTGTCATCACTGTGAACTGAATGCCTTGAAGGAGCCTGTTTCCTGGTTTATGACCAGGGATTGGAAATGGTATTTAAAATACTGCAGCCAGCTATGAATTTAATCACAGCACGAATGTATGGAAACGGGGGGGAATCAAACCCCTATGGAAACGGGGCGGGGTGGGGAGTGGAATCAAACCCCTGCTCAGTTGCCAGATATGGCCCTGCATAAATGGAGGAAGGGGTTTGTAGTAGGTTATTAGCTATAAGTATCTATTACCAGTTCACGTATCTTAGGCTGGCTGATACAGCACCCCAGGTTAAGGAAATGAGAATTTCCTTCAAGTTGAAGTGGTCCCTGATTGTAGGTGCACGGTGCCAAGCCGGGGACCCTTTGGATGCCCAGGCTGGTTTGCACTCCCAGGAAGGAGCCGAGGTGGTGTGGAAGTGCTTTGGACCCCGCAGTGCTGGGCACACAGGGTACCTGCAGAGCAATTTCAACAGATGCTGGTGCAGCGTGAGTGAAAAACGGGCACTCCTGCCTTCCGTCTTTTAACTGCTTGTGGCCTTATCGGGTTAAACTCAGAGGGTCTGAGTCTGCCCATTACCACCAGCTTGTAGAGCACACAAATCTGTTTCTAAATAACAGCTTAAGGAACAATTATTTCTGTTTTAGGCAGCCCTGTATTCTGTTGCTACGACTGAAAAAATACAGAAAACAGGTTTGAGACGAATGATTAGAAACGCTCAAATTACCACGAGTTAAGCAGGTATTGCCTATCACCTGGGCAGGTTTCAAACAACGCCGTGAACGCCTGCGAGCCGTCGTGCCCACAGAGCAGAAGGCATTCCCTCCGGCGCCATGCGTGATGGTGACCCAGGCAGGAAGGCTCTTTGCAATAATGTCAGCCAGGGTGCAAGCGGAATCAGAGTTTCCTTCTGGCCTGCGGAAGTAATTCTTCCACGACATAAGGATGTGGATGTAGCCTACAGCTGCCTTTGGAGAGAAAACTGTCGTTGGAGTTTATGTTTTATCGTAACAGATGAGTTTCTCAGTGACAAATCCCAGATGAGGAAGTCTACATGCGCATACAGATTTTATATATTGGGGTACTGGTATGTATGTATGCATATATACACACATATAAACATCTTTATCTGGTATATGTGCAGGTGTGTGCATATGTTGGTTGAAGAACAGGCATGCCAGCAGGTTGCTAAAGATTAAACATACCTTAAAAGGTTAAATGTTAAACAAGTCTTACAGCCCTGGTAAAGGAACCGAAGATGCGTATGACTTTCCTTTTAGCAAAAGGAACAGTTTCCTTGGCATCACCTGAACCTGTGTGAGCAAAACAGAGCAATGAAAATATTGCGTAATATTTCTTTCTGCACACAAGAAATAAATAGTTCCAAGGGCCAGATACTGCCCTTGGCAGTATAAAGTAATAAAGGCAGACATAACCAGGAGAAAGAGAAAACACTTCCTATTCATCCAAGAAGAGCCGCTCTAACAGGACTTGACAATCCACTTTCCCATATTCAGAGGTACTTGGCTTGACAACAGTAGTTCTGTACCCAAGGACACAGACTCTGGAGCTGATCGCACCGCCACTTTGCTATGGTCTCATTACCACCAAAAGTTGTGACTGATTCTAGAGATTTACCACTAACCAGCATAATAACAGACAGATTTCCATGCTCTCTGTTACTCTGGGTTTTGTACAGATCTTCCAATTATTGCCCTGTCCGGTTAAATTTGATTTTCTATTTCTCTATCTTTAGCAGTTTGGGGCGCTGAACATCCTCATTTCATGTCTTGTAGAACTGTCCCATGCACATTGTGGCACAGAAAAAAACAATCCTAAATCTAACTAAAAATAATGAAATCCTATAATTAACATTTCTATTAGAGAGTGAGAATAGCATCTGTGTGTTAGATGCAATAAACACAAATAAATCAGAATAATCTCCAGTCTCGTATTAAGGTGCGAATCATCTACTTATTACTTTGAGTATAAATGTTCCATTGCTATTTGCACAATGATTAAGAGTAGTTTTCTGAAAATAAATCTGTTTCTTAATAGTGCAAAGAATGAGAAGGATGGAGAATAAATGTGAGTTTAAGGGGATGCTAGAGTTCTCCCATGAGCTTAGATGAGATTTATGTGCAATGTGAATAAAAAATGTATACGACAGTGCAGGATTCACTTTGTTGTTGGTTCCTATTCCATTTGTCTAGCCTAACTGTATTCTTTGCCTCCCAGACATATAGTGAGTCTGGCATTGTTGAGCGAGCGAGGGAATAAACTGCCAGTCAGCAGCTATTCGTGACAGCTTAACCTCATCCGATCTCATCAGACCCAACATTTTAGAGCAAGACCAGTGCCATGAGATTCAGAGTAAAAGCATAAATAGCTGCCTGCAAAGCTTCCTCTGCTAGGAAGAGGCATCCTAGGAGGCTCACTACGGAGCAGTCTTACTATTGCTGTGTCTTTTCCACTGTTAAATTAATACATAGGTTCTTCAATTTTATATCAGCTTTCATACAATGCCAACAGCTTAGTAGCAGCACAAGCAAGAGCTCGTGGGGTTGTGATCTATGTCTGAGAAGCCTCTCTGTGCAGCTTCAGAGCTACGAGGCTTCGTGCTCGATGCTTCATGTCCATGCCCTGTCCACTCTCATTAAGGTTTCCACAAAAATCTTACTACAGTTGCCCAGCTGCAAGTATGGAAAGGTCTGAATCTGAAACTGCTGGCATCTTATTAGTTAGATGACAACGTCTGGGTGGCTAGGAAATAATACCAATACTATTGAGCCACCGAAGTGCAGGACTCCACCAGGGTTTTTTTCCCCCCATTTCTTGAGGGGATGAGGCTCAGGCACTTCTGCCTCCTGCCCATGTTTTTTCTACCGTTCTGCATTGCCCACATGCTCCTCCTGCCTCCGTTGTTTCCTCCTGGCTCCCATTCCCCGCTAACTCCTGATCATTTTGGTCAGCAAAATTTGGTAGCCGGGTAGAAGCCTTCAGCATACTACGATCTAGCATACCACATCTTATTTCATGAGACCGGGAGGAGAGGCGGAGGCGGAGACACTCCGTTATCGCCGCTGTGGAGGGAAAGGCTGCAGAGTCGCCTCGGTGAGATTATTACAAATCAGAGAATCCACACAGGAGAGTGCTGCAGTAAATCAGCCTGTGCATGATCTACTGCTCAAGGAACTATTTGTGGAAGAAAAATTATATTTGTTAGCTGCAGAATTATGCCAGCTGTTGGCTCGGTGTACGACAGCCGTTACACAAACAGCATCCCCCCATGGTGTTATGGCCACTCGCCCGCCGGGGTGCCGGCGCGCTCCGCTGGGCCCCTGGCACCCCACAAAGTGTCTCATGGTCACCTTGTGCTCACTGAAAGGGCACATAGCACTCCATCGTGGTTGGCATAACTGTCATGTATCAGAGGGCAAAGTGGTAGCTGAGGCCATGACATTGCTAGCAGGCAAAGCTGAGGGCTCTGGGGAAATGTTAGGAGAAATATCTGCCACGTTGGTTGTAGTATGGTACCATATCCTGGTCTTATCCCCAACAACCTTCTCTAGCTCCATGTAAGTACATAATTGCATTAGAGACTGCTGATGACCTGGTCATATATGTAGTAGAAACTCATACCCCATAAGCAAAGCCAATGTCATTTATAGGAAAACAAGAAGTATTGTACCACAGCCATGCTGATGTATAAACAATACCATAACATTTTGTCCTTCTTGAGACAACAATGAACAAAATGAGAAGTTTGACTAAAAGATGCCAAGGAGTTCCTGAACACTGAGACATGGAATAGTAGTGTAGGAGTGTCCAAAGCATGGTTCTCTAACCACACATGTCCCCACCTGTTCAAATGCAGCTCCTGTGTCCAAACCACCCTACCTGACCAGATCAGGACAGTGCTTTTGTGGGGATGCTGGACATTCCAGGTCACTGCACAAGGAAAGAAGACATCACGGGCTGCCACAGCCAGCTTTGCCATGTTGTTGTGGGACAGAGATGCATGTCCAGGCCTTCCTGTCCTCTCTGGAACAAGAGAAGGCCCAACGCCTACCATGCCCCATGACACATCTCTAGCAACTCAAAACTCTGCAGCTTGGTTGACGAGCTTGACCAACAGAGCCTTAGTGGCACACAAGCAACTTCGAAGTACCACACAGAACCTGTCTGGACAGTAAATGTCTCCTGCTGAGAATAGGCAGCACTAGACATCACTGCTCTGCCATCAGCACTGCCAGCGGTGGTCCCAGCAACCCTGGGACAGCCATGGCCAAGCACTTCTTGTTTTCCAGAGAGCAGGAGCAGAGAACAACTAGCTCTTTTTCCCCCTTGGCTTCAGAAAAGCTGTGGCTCTAGGTTTTAGAATGTACTTCTGAATGCCCTTCTTCCTTCTTTACATTGTAAAACTTGGATTCCCTGATCACTCTTCCCAGGTCAGACGGGTGTGAGCAGGTATGATCACCCCATGCTGCAGGTGAAGTCCTCAAGTTCCAACCAAGACTTTGGACACACTTCAGCAAAGCATCCCACTCGCATAGCTGTCACGCGGTGGGAGCTGAGTCCTTCCCAGAGTTTGCCAGCAGGCTGTCATGGAGTAATTCTGCAAAGCCATGGCTGAAGGTTCCCGAAGAAGACATCACACTGTTTTCACCCAAAATGTCAGCATTGCAGGAGGAGCAATGGCAGCACTGCAGCAATGCAGTGAAGTTTCGTACCCTCTGGCAAGCAGGATACATAAATAAATGGGTTTCCGTCTAAATTCCATTGTGTGCAGATTTGTACCAAAGAATTGTTGCGATGTGCATCATTATGTCTCATTATGTGATTGCAAGTAACCTTTTGTGTAGCAGACACAATCCACGTAACACGCTGTGTGACCAGTTTACAAAACCAGGCTCCTTCAGAAGGGCGAGTAATTAATCATTATTCAGCAACAGCACTCACCACTCCACTACTTGCTGGCAGGAGTGCGTAACTGAGGGCATGCCTTGCTACGACAATACATTATTCATGCAACAGAAAACTACAGTTAGACATGGTATTGTTCCAATAAATGGTTAAAAAAAGAAAGCACTCCGTTGAGTTTTCAAGTGTGTGGCTGATTTTTACTTTATTTAAAAATTACTGCCAACACATTGCGTGAATAAGCATAGGCTCGAGTTGCAAGTGCAGTAGGAAAGAATTAGTATAAGGCACCAATGTGCGTTTTTCATAATGCCAAAGTCAATAATCCGAGGACAACGAGAGGATCTCTCGAATGCCTTGCCTTGGAGGTATAGCGCAGCAGCTTTATGGCTGTAATAATTTTATTACTTTATCAAGCACTAATTTAATAGAGAATGGAATGCACATTGTCAAAAATAAATTGTAGCAAATAATTTTTTCGATTAAGAGTCCTAATAATAATTTACATACTGTGCTCTTTAGGACATGGTTTTCTTCATACTTAGCTTTGGATTTCATTTACACTACATCTGGCTGACAATCTATCATGATGCAAATAAGGCACATGAGGTTATTTACATTTGATCACTGTCCACTATTTACACAAGCCAGGGTTAATGAAAAAGGCTGACGAGGGTTGGAGTTTAGTCACTGATTTTGGAGAGGCTGGAATTGTACCTGTTTTCTGTTCAGCTGCCTTTGTCACAGAGCAGCTCAGTTCCTATCTACTAGCAAATACCGTAAGAAAATAATCAGTATGCAAACCCTTCAATCATCTTGTACTTCACCATGCACGCATTCCAAAAAGGTCCGTATCATCTCAGATCTCACCATTTACCACACCTGTATGTATAACTTTTCCAGCTGAGGCCATTAATGAATTTTATTTTAAATTGTTTTCCTTTGCATGGGAGTCCTTATTCCTCCATTAATTCCATTTGAATTTGGAAGAACTTAATTCATCAGGTGCAGTCATGTCATTAAGGTTATAGATTTTTTTATAAAACAGAATCAGAAATGCTTTTGTAAAACTATTATTTCAGAAGCATGTTGAAAGGAAGCTGCAATAATTCAAATGAACCTCAAAAGCTAAACATGTTTTGAGGAATATATTTCTAGCTACAGAAGAAATATTTGTAACTTTACCAAAATTTGTCACTGAAAAAAACCAACCTTTCATTTTGCTTTGGGTTCATAGGCTGCTAGGATTTTGGGATGAGGTTGTTCGACTAAAAAAGCATCAGTCAAGGAATAAACACCAATCAAGTGCAATATTTACAATTTATATATGTATTTCACCCAGCTGCATTTTCCATAATTGCATTGCACAGACACCAGCCATTCAGCAGAGCACATCATGTAGCAAAATATGAGTTTGCTTTCTCTTTTTTTCAGCAGAGTGGTACACGGAGAGCGCAGCGATGGGAAGCGCAGAGGATATATTCACTTCCTCTCGTGGAGGATTTCATTTTCTTCTTTGCTGAGAAGACTAGTCTCCTTTGTCCCAAAGTATTAACAAATATACCAGCTCCCAATGAAGACAGGCTGCCCTGTGTCTATCAATAGAATCTATATAGAATCTTTTCCCTTAGGGATTAATTCAACTTTTGATTCAATCTTTCTGAGCTTTAAATTATGATGTTACAAACCTCCAAGGAACTACTGTACTATTTGTGACCTTCTTTATTACTTTCTGCTGTTTGATAAAGTAGAGAAAATTGATTTATAGTTTAGTTTGCTTGTGAACATGGAATATCAATGGTGAGAGTGTGGTTCGCAGAAAAGCAGGGGAAGTTGGCATTGGTTGAAGTTTAATATAGCAGTTTATTAATTAATGGTGAAGGACAATAGATAATAATCTTGAATGAGATTCTGGAAGCGTAACGTGAAGTAATACCGATGAAGCAAGGAATCTTGCTAGAGTTGGGTTTAAAGTTTTCAAAACATCTTCTGCAAGGAAGAATTTTGTCTGTCGCTTCCACTTCTCTTCCCTAAAACTCCCCCTCTTTCCCATATGACCTGACGGCTGTTTTTGTGTTTTCTGTAAGCATTAAAGGTTAAAGGTGGTAGGCAAGGCTGAAGTTTTCCAAATGGAGCCTAAAATTAGGCGTTGGTGTCTGTATTTGGATTCTTAGGCCCCAATCCAGGAGTCTATTTTTAGTCAAAGCAGCCGAGCACTTGACTTCAATGGATCTAAAACCACTCATGCTTAAGTGCTTTGCTGAATCAGGACAGACTTAAGCACAAATGTAAATGCTGTGCTGAATTGGGGCTCTAAATATGTGGCTTGATTTTAAAAGTGCTGAGAGCCGGCAGGTCTAATTGAAGTCAATGGGAGCTGCGAGATGCTCAGCGTTTCCGAAAATCAGGCCACTCACTGAGGCGCCTGAATCTGATTTCAGGTGCTCAGCTTGCAGCATGCACCGTGGGAGAAAACGGTAACCCAGGAGAACAGGCAATGGAAGCGATGATTTCTTAATAAACGAGATCCTGATTTTAGGCAATAAACCTTAATAACGTAAAATGAGGGGACGGGAGGCAAAAAGCAATACTTTCCTGGAAATCTAATAGAATGCTTTTTTGCAAGCATCAAAGTGCTATGCAAAAATATGAAATGAATAAACAAATCAAATTAAAAAGCCTAGTAACTGCAGAAATACTGGGCTACATTCATGCCTCACGGAATAGCAGCAACACTGATGAAATACGTCAGGGACAGATTTGGCCCACTACGTTTTAAGCACTAATTTGATCAGGAGCAGTGAGTCAACAGCGCAAATCCCACGTGGCGAGGAACTTTGCTCTACCACCATTGCGAGCACTAAGCACAACAGTTTGGATTAGTAAATGGTAAAAATGCAAAAGCTAAATATTTTTTATAGAGTACAAAATAAACAGCAATGTTAGGAACAGAGATGAGGTGGAGGCTAGTCATCTTGAGAAAAGCAATTCTTTCAAGCCAATTCAGTAGTCCTCTCTACTGAAAGACCACAACCAGGCTGCCCACCAGCGGCACGGGCTGCCCTGCGCTGCTCCTGGCATCACGCCTCGGGTGCCTTCCGAGACACGACGAGAAGACTCGGTGATGCAGTGTTGTGCTGTTAACCCTCCGAGAAGGCTGTTGACACAACGGGATAGGCCTACAGTGGTATGTTGGCTGCCTGTGAACCAACCCTGGGCAAACCCAAGAAAAGCAATTCCTTCCCCTTGTTATGTGCACGTGAAAGAGAGGGCTGGGAATACCCTTTTTCCAGCCCCTCACCTAGCTGTTGCCTGCCCAGTGGCAATGCCAGCGTGGAAGCCCACCATGCTGCGCCCTGTACTGTCCAGGAAGGATTCAGAAAACCCATGCTTGTCTACCTACCTTCCTGATCCTCCACGAGATCCTTCTCTGTCTCCTCATGAGACAGAAAGGCTGGTGAAGAGCTCCCATGATGGTGCTTTTTCCTAGTGCCGGTATTTGTCATCTCAGGATGGAAGATGCCAACCATTATGGACTTGTCACATGCTACCTGCACAACCTCGATCCAAGCATGGCCGTGTAGAAAAGCTCTTACATTCCCCACCCCCTCTGAACTTGAGCCAGCAACTCTTAAAATTCCACTGAGCATTTTTCAAAGTTTTCCTACAAGGTTTATGTCAGCCCTTCAACAGCTTTGGGTGCTCACAGCAGAAGGGCAGATAGCACCTTTCTACCGTTAAATATATTAAACCCAGTAGTTCTGTCCCCTGCCCAAAGTGCAGTAATGCAGGTGTGATCTGGACTACTATCTGAAATCAGTTACAACCATTAGAAAAAGTAATAGAGAACCCAGTACACGACCAGTTGGGGGGGAAACCTGTCACTTGTGATAAAAAAGAGAAACAGAAATGGATTTGAAACATTCGTTTCCCTTTATTTGCTCAGTGAGGCTGATGTGTACTGCACATTAAAAAAAAAAAAAAATCACAGGAATTTTCATACAATGAATTAAACCACAAAAGTACATGTAGAATTGGCAGGTGGAAAATAGCCCAGCTTGGGCTTGACTAATATCTCACTTTCCCTGTTCAGCATAGTCCAACCAATAGCTTTACATGTTCACCTACTGTACAAATCTTACAGTAGCTCCATCAGGTCAGTGGTTCACATTATTGAAAATGTCTGTCACATAGGTACAAATTTAGAACCATCACATTATATTACATGGCTATTCTAGGTCATTTATAGATCAGATCTTATACTACAGTGATTGACGTTCTCATTACAGCCATCAAAAAGGACGCATAATCATTACCTACTGTAAGCTCACATCCAAAGGGATGAGAAGAAGGTGTGGTTGGTTTTTTTTTTTCAGCTGACCCAAGTATTATACCCCAGAGGCACAAACTTTCCTCTCAGTGCTGCTCCTGGTGATGGCAGCCCAACTGCTTTTCAGCGTAGTTTAGCACAGGTATTTTTCTTCAATTTTAGGCTCCCTCTGTTTGGATTTGGATCATTTTACATTGTATAGGAATTACTTTGTTACAGCTCTAGGAAAGACCGTATTTTCTAAGTACCAGTTCTGTTACCTGTATTGCGGATGTGGTACTTACCACAGCATGAAAGCAACAGTACAATCTTCATCTAAAAGCCACACAGAGCTATGCTGCAATTTGCCTCTGGTGACAATGTGGTACATGTGCTAATCTGAAATGTTCTTGGGGGAGAAAAACAGAGAAGGAAACACCGAGTTTATATTTTCATGGGTTACCTACTACCGTGTCTACAAAGGATACAAATAGCTTTATTCAGCGATCCTAGCTCTACATTAATTTCATATGTAATTTGTAATTTCCACAGAGGAAAGCCATCTTCAAGATGAGAATGTTTGCCAGGCCAGTGAAAAAAAAAAAAAAAAAAAAAAAAAAGACTCGTGTCATTATGCCTGCTTGGTGAAAAATAAATAATCCCCCCCCAAGCCCCACACCAATTTATTCATGTCAGCAATCTAGGGCAAAAGAGAATGTATTTAAAATTTTATCACAGAAATTTAAAGGCAAAATAGGTAATGCATCTGGTCCTTGAACACATAATATGATGTACTAAATATTGATTTCTTAAAAATAATTTATTGCTTTTAATATTTTTCTTTACAACAGAAGATACTCAAAATCCAGAAAGGAAAATTGTAAACTTTTAGTTTGGCATTCACACAAAGTTAAAATACCTGCATTTTTAACCTACAGAGCAACAACAAGAATTATGCAGATTAAAGAATGTTACAGTTGTAACACAGAACCTCCGAAAAAGTTATTTTCTTTTTTTTTTTTTTTATTGCTATCTATCTACTGAGAAAGAAGAAGCCTAAAAATCAAGCAAGCATCCGACAGGACAGACAGTGGAATCTCTCAGAACACAATATGCTGGTGATAAAATGAATGCAGCCATCAAAATCAACTGCACTGGCATGGGGGTGGAATTGGTTTTCTAAGATTGGGAGTCGGAAAGGAGATTAAATAGTTAGGTGTGCCATACCTTTAAGAGAAGTCATGAATGCCAAACAGTAATAGAATACCAAATCTATACATTCGCAAGCAAATTCCAAACTTTGCTGATTCAGTCTAGAGACTCCGAGTTCAGATGAAACTCTGATGCTCAGAATAGCAGTAGTTTACTCTTGTGGTTTTTTTCCTTCCTGAAGTTTCTATTTAATTTAGCAGAAGCAATGTCATCACCAACAATGTCATGGGCACATCTGAGGCCATGCTAGTGCATAGTAAAAAAAGAAAAGAAAAACAAACAACCCACTGCTTCTGCAAAAGCTGAATTTCCAAACGAAGCACTTACTCCAAACTGACAACCGTCATGCATCCTAGGTATAAAATTTCCACTGGCCTTTTTACTATTTTAGTCATCTCATCATTTATAATAAATAGGATAATTGTAACTGATAAATATGTCTCTTTAGTAAACAAAGGAATGAAGGATTGGTATTTATACAGGATGCATAACTGTAAAAAATATAGATAAATACCATCATTAAACTCTGCCAATGAAAAGATTACTGGCTTCAAGAACAGCGTTTAGACACAGAATTACTGTAAAAATCATACTGCACTTAGTACCTCGGCATATTTTATCAAATTAAAATCACAAAAATTAAAACAAAATAGCATTTTAAAAAGATTTTTGACCTCTAGTTCCAAAACTACTGTTGATACATAAAATAAAAACATTTCTTAATGATTACCCATTTGAGAGACTTTACATAAAATTATGATATCTCCTAGAAAAATTTAGATGAGAAAATTTCATTCCCCTAACAAATTCAGTGTATAAAACTGCAAAAGAAAATCAAGCAATGAGAAAAATGTGGAAAAATACTGCAGAAGTTGATAATACCTTTTGGGCTAGGATAATTCTTGACAAAATTCTTATATAAGCTCACCAAAGAATGGATGAATGAGTGTAAAGCATTTTTGCACTCGGACACACGCGCACGCACATATACACACACACGTCCTCACCCACACGCTTTTCTCTCTTTTTTTTACAATCAAATATATATAAGCGTAAGTTCAGCTTTCTACATATGTTAGTGTACAATAATTGTTTCACCTCATATAATTACATTTGAGTATTCTTGATTAAGAAAAATTCAGCAGTTTTTGAAAAGAAGGCTGCATTTACAGTGCATAGCTGTAACAAAAAAGAACATCGTCATACAGTATGTACATAAATAAAAATACTCCATTTAACATTTGTAAATACTCAACTACTTTAGAGAATTGCAGCAAATAAACTATCTGTGCACACACCCAGATAGTTACATCCAACTCTCATTAATAATGTAACACCACGTCCGCTCATTAGAATATATCGCTGAACAAGCTGCACATTTGACCATTAACAAGGCTTTGAAAATTTTGCTGTGGAAGATCAACGTTGTAGACATTTACATGGGTGTCAGAATTAAAAGATGAAACTTCAAAATGTTAGGGAAGCTTGAGCCTTTCATTTTCTCTTTGCAAGGACTGAAAAAAAATCCTACAAAAAAAAAAAAAACTCAAAGAAAAGAAACATCTTAAAACAAAGCTAAAACAGATTGTAGGCTTCTGGGACCTGTGGTTTCTTCTGGATTGTCATATTATCGCTGTGTTGTGAGAAGAAGCTTCATTAAAAAAAAAAATAATGCAGTGCCTGATTCCCAGACATCAGCAGCCGTAGTTCTCAGGTTTGGTTTTTTTTTTGTTTGTTTGTTTTCGTTCTTATTTTTTTGTTAAAATGCATTATGTACAGATTTTGCAGTTCATCATTGTACGGGTATCTCTGTGGAACTGCTGCCATGTCTTGTGGTTTGCATCGAACTCGCGAGGAACGCCCGGCTCCCCCGCCACCGATCACCCACGAAAGCAAAGCTGACACCCACGGACACGCGTGTGCTTACTGGACGGCCATCCTGTCTCTCCACTCGTCGAGCAGCTGTGTTCATGTAAACCATGGTTTTGAACAGAGAGTGTAAAGTAGGAGAAAATCCTAAGCATGACTTTTTAATTGTCCGTTATTGAAGGACGTGATGTCCGTGAGGTATTCGCCATCCCTCCGTTTTCCTTAGGTGTGATGCATGTTACCTACGCAGGCTCCGCTGTGCCTCTTTAAGTAAACTATCAAAATCCATGGAGTCATACTTGCTTTTAGTGGAAGCAGGATCAAAATCATCTGAGTTTGAATCTGAAACCCAAAGAGAAGCAAGTTCAGGTCAGAGGCAAGAACGACTGGTGAGTACTTACTTTATTTTCTTTGTGCAATGGTCCAAACAAAGCACTACAGAAACAATCCACTTGTGACCACAGCTTTATAGGAATGAGATGACAAAAGCCCACAAATGGTCATCAAAGAAGCTTTAAGTACGGACAGAGCTTTCTGGTAAGAAGCAGGACTTAACAGAAGCAGTACACATCATCGCGGGGTGCATACCACAAATTGCACGTATACCTAGAGCAGGTAAACTCAAAACAGTTTCTCCAAGGACTTGAGCACCAACACACTGCTATGTATAGGTCTCAAAGTAGTCCGGATAATCTTGATAGATGCTTTACCCAAAACTCCACCATTGTTTTGCAACTGCTGTTTTGCAACATGCAATATCCAAGACTGACTTCTCCTGAGAAAGGTAATGGAGGGTGGTTCTGCAGAAAGCCAGGGCAGCCTGTGGGCAGCACACAGGGGACACTGCCGCTTCTGCCTGGCCTTGGGGTCACTGCACCTCCCTGAATCTCTCGTTTTGCTCCCACTCTGATTTTTTGGGGCATTTGCTTGTGTAGAGTGCGAGCAGTTCATGGCAGGGCCTCTGCACCGCCGCATCAGCAACCTCAGGTGGGCTCCTCAGCTTTTTGCAGCTAAGGAGCTTACCACATCGTGGTAAGCCACGGCAGCACCGATGGCCCAGCTCCTGTGACCTGCGACACCCGCGCCAGCTCTGCCAGCTGCTCAGACGCAGACGTCCGTCTGTTCTGAGCGCGGAGGAGGGATTGTACGTCGGTGGCTGAACAGCTCCAGTACGGCAATTACTGACGTGGCTGCGAGCACCGAATTTCCTTTTGGAGTCATCCCTGCTTAACACTGACTCTCCCCGGTTCCTGTGTCACAGCTCCTTTATGAGAGTGCCCTTTTCTTGCCATTTCTTATGTTGAATTAATCAGAACTCCCCATCTACCACTATAAGACACGCTGTGCATTAAATGTTCATTACAAGTTCTGTTAAGACAATATCTTCTCACAGAGGAGAGGTGTTAAACTTCTGACTAGTATTTTCAAGTGTTTTCTTTCTTCTGTACTCAACCCAAGGCTGATTAATTCTCTCTGTCCTTGTACTAGCTCATGAATTTTAAAGTTCATCCTGCCATTTCCTTATGTAGCTCTATCAGACGCTCTGCAAAATACAGGGAATGCAGTCTGAAGTAGGGAAGCTCAAGCTGTCAGCAGGACAAAGTGAAAATACTCTGCTCACAGATACTCTGGGAATCCCACTCAGTGTGGAGAGACCTGCCAGGGAACACTCCCAGTGATGAATAATGTTCAAGAGGGTTCCCTTCAGACAACTTATTTTAAACCCCAGATTTTCTGAGATACAGAGACGACCCTGGCTCCCACTGCTGAAGATAAGTCAAATCAAGTCAAAACTTCAATCTGTTTTTACTGTTTTTATCAGCCTACATTTCGACAAATGCCTTGCTACCTTTTATATTTTCAACATCAACCCTCTATCTCTTCAGCAGTCAATTGCCTTTTCTTAGCTTTACATTATCTGTTTAGCCACTGAAGTGAATTATAGCATATTCATTGTGAACAATGCATATCATCTTTATCATTTATTCTGAAAAGACATCAATTGGTTAGAAAAAATATATCTGTATTCACTTCCTGCATTGTACAAAGCCGAGGGCAGCACATACAAGATTTCATTAGCACTGTGTTACAGGGTTATGAGAGATTTTAATGACTGTGGTCATTTATTCATAAAAATCCACAATATCTGATTAATATAGATTCAATGGCAAAATGTCCCTTGCTATTTTATTCAAAAAAGAGTATCTCCCATACCTTTGGTCTATTTATACAGGTATCAGGAAAGGTTTAACAATTAACTAATACTTTACATTTTAAAAGGTTAATTAAATAAGAGGTGAGTTTATAATATAATATTACAGAGGATGTTTTGGTAGTCTGCATGGTCTCTTTATGCATATACTTAACATCAGCATTTCTGCTGTAAGGATTTGAACATCTCCAAACATCCTTGCAAGGGGAAGCATCACATCCTGACCCAGAGCATAGGACAGAACCATACATTTTTGCCCAGACAGGACTAGGACAGACCCAGATGTGTTATCACAGCCAGTATGCACACTTGGGACTGGAGTTACCACAGCATACTGGGTCTGGAGACTGATATACATTCTGCACATGCATCAGTGGGACAGCAAACACCAAGAGATTTGCTAAGCTCTCCACAGGCTGGAGCCTCTTACATCATGATTGGAAGTCTCCGCAAGGAGACACCTTCATACATAGATGCTTATGCATGATACAGGAAGTTCCACCTCAACATGAGGAAAAACTTCTTTAACGTGAGGGTGACAGAGCACTGGAACAGGCTGTCCAGAGAGGTTGTGGAATCTCCTTCTCTGGAAACCTTCAAAACCCGACTGGATGCGTTCCTGTGCAACCTGCCCTAGGTGATCTTGCCTTGGCAGGGAAGTTGGACCAGATGATCTTCAGAGGTCCCTTCCAACCCCTACCATTCTCTGATTCTGTGATACAGGAACCGCCAGTTGAGATCCATGGCCTTTGCTGTACTGAGTCAGCTTTGATCACAAGCCTTTCTAGCTTTCAAACCTGGGAAGCTATGACTTGTGTTTAAGGAGTGTCTCTGGCAGGTTCTACACATCTACGACACAACTCAGGGCAAAGCAAGAATCACAATGAATTTTTTGGGGTGAGGCCTCTACTTTGTTCTCTGTTTATCGCTTATATAAATAAATCAGGTATTAGAATCAAGCAGTCATAGCATAGCAATGAACAGTAAAGCGTGAAGGAGGTTTCTGCAGTGCTATCATTTCAATATGGAAATGTATTATTTAATATTGCGCACTTATTATTGATAATGAAGGAAATGGGCTTTAAAAGAAATTTCACAGTCTGAAATATCTGAAAGAAGCCAGCTCAGATTAGAGCTCAGATTAGCAGAGTTTTAAACTTCTTGCAGCAAGTGAAAACCACTTCCTTTAATCTCCTCCAATGATTTCAATAATATAAGCAGCAAACAAAAAAGAAGCAAACACTAAATTATTCTCCTGAGTTACAAGGTTCTAGTTAGGTACTTTAATTCACATAGAGGAAAAATACCTACCTAGGTCTGCATAGTTAGACTTGCAAAATTGCTTGCGTCCACAAAAGTACAGCTCAAAGTCAGGTTCATTTGACCTGCGTAAAGTGTATCCATTTTCAAGAGCAGCAAAGGCGTCACAAGTATAGCGGTAGGTGATGAAACCGTAGCTGTCTCTGCAATTGAAAAACACAGTTGTGAACAAAAGCTAAAAAGAGTTAACGCACATTAGTGTAACCCCTTCCTGAAAGCAAGAACTTGCAGAAGATCCAGCACTGGAAATGCCAGAAGTACTGCATCCATTTATCAGCATGATTGTCCTGTCATGCAGCTAAATACTTATTTCTGGGACAGGAAATCTCAACTAGCAAGATTAATAAATAAGGATGAAAGAAAATAAATAAGGTTTTGAACTCAGCATGTCATCTGTCACAGCACTTACGTTGGTAACTCCCATACCAGTAATCTTACTGCCATGATTTTTTTCCATATGGCAGCTCCCAAACAAGAAGTAATCTCGAAAGTTCTTACCCATCATCCCGCAAATTTACTGTGCACTCCTCAATTTCACCAAAAACTTCAAACCGGTCCCTCAGTTCTGCTCGGGTTGTGTCAGGTCTGATTTTACCCAGATAAATCACACGACGTTCTTCCTGTTGAGAAACAGCAGCAGGGAAGGCATATTTTTAACAAACGTGCAATAGAGATGTACGTCTACATATAGCCATGTAAATACACACACGTGGATGTGCAGAGGATGCATGATTATAGTAATAGTCTCTTGTGGAAGACCTACTGCATCCTGCTAGTTAGTGAAATAGTTCTCTCCTGGAAAGCATCTAAGGTATTTCAATGACACTACATTTGTCAGGTGGCGTGCTCCTGGAAGGTTTCACTCCTTGCTGTCACTGTTCTGCTATACACTGGCAGACAACTCCCTTTGCATCCTATGGCACCTTCTTCCCTTCCACCCTTTCTACCACTTCCCTCTAAGATTTCCACATCGGGAGCTCCTTTTCTCTTGCCATCTGTACAATACTGGGCAAAACCCATCTCAGTTGTGGAGTAGTGTAAAGTAACATGATAATTGCATAAATGTACCATAGACATAACAACATGTATTATAAACATAACATTATAAAGGCAGATAACTCATTAGCTGACTCATCCTGCAATCAGCTATTTTACCACAGTCTATATCTTAAAACAGAGGGAAAACTGTTAGGGGTCCAGAAGATGACTTTTATGAAAGTTAAGTATTTTTTGGGGAAGGCAGCAGAATAAAATATGCCCTGTGGTCACCATTACCTTTTGGTTTCTTAGGAAAAAGAACCTGATTGTATTCCCCGATTTTTACACATTAGGGTGTCATTTGCATGTTCCTTCCACACTTGGAGCAAAGCATCAGATACTTTTAAAACAATTGAGTCACAGTCATATCTTTCCTTCCTGGATGGAAATGCTCAGCAGAATGACAGAAGGACTAGGAAACCTTGTGAGAGTCAATTTAAGAATTTTTGGATGAAGAGTTTACTGAGGATAGAGCCATTTAGCGAGCTGCAAGCAAAGCAAAAGGCAAAAAGAGATCTTCAAAACACTGACCTTAAGGTAATCAGGGCACAGAAGCACCAGCTACACATGGCATGGGTGCTCAGCCTTCCTGTCTTGGATTGCCCCTGGCCTGAAGAACCCTGGCCCTACCAGCCCTACTGCTCATCCCCTACACACCCACACATTTGTCCCATAAATGGAACCACCACCACCACATTCTCAGCTGGCGTAAATCTGTCAGTCAGTGGAGCAATGTCAGTTTAAACCATCAGCTTTGGCAACTGAGACTTGTGCAGAATTTAGGTGCCAAATGCCGAAGGAGCTGTACTGACGGCTGAGAATTCATGACTATCGTAACCTGGAGGTGCCTAAAGGCTAATGGCACTTCAACTGTGAGATGCAAAAGGTTCTAGGGA
>NW_010537146.1:0-3725 GCF_000687285.1 Phaethon lepturus | reverse complement strand
CCGGCTCAGAAACATCCCAGCCTGAAGAGACAGGTATCTTATAGTGTTACAACTCAGAGCACGAAATACATCTTTTCCATGAGTTCCCACAGAGGCAGAAGGCAGCAGTCATGCTTGGACCACGGACAATAGGATTGAGATCAGACCAAAACATGTGTAGAAACAGAAATGATCCTGATGCCTCTTCTTTACTTGTTTGAGCACTCATTCGATATAAAGGGACCATCAAAACTCTTAGTTATGGGGGCCCAAAATCTTGGCTCCCTGCTCCCAGGAGAGCACTCTGCTCCCAGGAACTGTTTAATGCAAATAAAACAACAATTCCTGCAGCAGGAAGCTGAAACTAATATACCTGACTCCCAACAGAAACTCCTTCTCACTAGCACACTCAGTCAACTATTTTTGCTGACTCTTCTCCTGGCCTCACAAATCTCAGGGGCTCAGATCCAGTTAATCTAAGCTCCTGAGAAATTAAAGTGAGTTTAAAGCTCCAGAAAACAAAGATCCAAGAACCAAACTCTCCTACCCAAAAGCCCTACCCACTAAGGTATGGCACAAGAAGCAATCACTGGAACTACCTGGGTCCTTTATAGCTCCCTGGTCAGCCCAGTGGAGTCCGTGGTTGCTCTACCAAAGTATGTATATGCGCTCCTTAATCAATGGGATCAGGTAAGTATCTCATTTAGATGTTTGAAACTATTGCCTCTTTTAATTATATAAGGAACCAAGGTGACTGCCTTGGTAGTCCTCTATAACCCTGCGGGGACAGACACCTTCATTTTTAAATGTTGTGCCTTCCACAGTGTGTGGTCCAAAAGCTGCCCTTGCTCTCTGCCATAGCAGGGCAGTTTGGAGAAGCTAGCACGCCTAAAAGAAGGACAAGTGTGCTCATGGGTGGCCATATATTTAGGGAAGAGGGTATTTTACAGACAGCTGCTGCTTTTTGTCTCTGTCTACTGTGTCCCAGTCCAGAGCCCTGACCCTCTTGACAGAGTTGGGTAGGGCTTCTGTGAACTAGGGACTGTAGAGTGCAAGTGAGAGAAATCTGCATTTCTTCCATCTTCCCCATACCAATTCTGCTTACTTTCAGTATGGTTGGGTGCCATAAACTTCAAAACCAGGAAAATCTGCATATGCACAGTAATTACATTTTCAGACTGTTTTACCAAATCAAGGATTTAACCGCACTGAAACACTTGATAAGAAACAATTCCACTCATACTTGCTATTGAACCTAAATGACTGACCAGATGGAGCAGAACATAACATAGCAGACTGTCTAATATACTTTAGCTGAGATAATACATCTCGACTGAAAAAACATAATGTTTCACTCACTGACATGGAGATTGTTATATTACAGTGTGATGGAAATAACTATTGCATGCTCTTCCATAAGTCTGTGTGCATGCCTGCGCAATTTTTCTTCTATCCCTCTAATAACCTTCATATCTCTAATATCCCTTTAAGACAACTGTAATAAAACAAAACTGAACAATTAAAAAAAAAAAAGCCTGTTAATCTATCATTAAGGGAATAAGTTAAACCTGTAAAATTAAGGAAATTCAAATTTAAAGCTGAAATGCACCATATGTCCTCCAGTGTACACACATGAGGAGATGTGTTCAAGGATTTTTTTAAGCAGTGCCATGATGGTATAAGATACTGGAGAACACAGGATTCATACAGCATTGTCTTTGTCTTGGTTAACTTTGGTTTATTTAAAGCAACTATGAAGAATGTATTTGTACTCACAGAGACACCTGCCTTTTATTCCTTTTAATAATGAGGTATACAAGCCTAACAAGATTACAACATACCTCTAAATGTTAAAGAACTTTATTTTATAGTAAGTTACATGCGTAAATCCATATGTGCATATTAAGTATGCTTTTTACTGCACTTGTTAGAGGAGATGATATATGACTTGGAAACCCAGAGAACGGCAGAGAAAAGCTTTTGTTTTCAATTTAACATGGGCGTAGGGAACCTGCAGGAAACTCCAGAAGATACTGTTCATACTTCCCTCCCAAAAGTGCAGATGATTTATGTTGCATCATAAGCTTTAAGTGTATTTCATTGCTTTGCCAGGTAAAAAAAGGAAGAAAGAAGAGTCCAGCCAATTCCCTCAGGCCCAACATGGCTGTTTTCTTTCCGTTTATCTAAAGCTCCTTCTTCATAACCTTGCTCTTTCTTCCTTGCAGTAAAAACATTTGAATAGGCAGATGTGGCAGAAAATGTCAGACTGAAAAGCAGTATTTCAAGTCTGAAATGAGAATACTAAAGCATTAGAATGCCAAAACTTGAGAAGACATCACTAGGATATACCCTACACATCTAAGGGTCAATAAAGGGACCACTCGTCCTGCAAAACATTCACTGATGCTAAGGATCTTTTTGTCTTACAAACGGTTCCTCTAAAACTTAATTTTGTTTTCCTTTCCTCATTCTTAATCCTTTATTTCACAAGAAATTAAAGTGCAGACCACTATCTGTATTAGTTTTTGCATGCTTTTTGTACCAGGCTTCTTCACCCAAGATTTTTTTGCTTTGTCTGTCCACGGTGGGAACTGAAGGCAGCCACTCCAGAGGTAACCATATAGCGTTGCTGTCCCCATTTTCCCTACTGCTTTTTGTCTGCACATCTGTGGTGCATACCTAGTTCTCCAAGAGCCAGGTAACGCTTTATGTGAAGCTGAGAGAAGAAATCCAGGGGCATTTTAAAGCTGGGTCTGCCATGGGCTTCTCAAAGGCTCTGCTGCTTCCTCCAGCACGGGCAGCTGGCTGGGTGCAAGACCCGTGCCTGAGCTGCCTTCCATGCCGAGTGACTTCTCTCCTCTTCCAGTAGAAAGCCATGAAGACTTTTATCCTCAGAGCTGGAGGCCAAATGCCATTTTGAAAGTGCAACAGGAATGGTTGGACAGAGTTTAAGAAATAGAAATGCTATGAATGGAAAAAGCCATTAAAGCTTAAGAGTCTGACGTAATAATAACATTTTTCTTTAGATTCTGTATTAAAGAAGAGTAAGTATGACCTGTGGGCAAGTATGAATGGCAAATGGAAGAATCACAAAAACTGGAAAAAGAAGAAGGAATATTGCACAAAATTGTCAACTGAGGACTGAAACAGTTCAGCCACACTCCATGGTGACTACCAGAAAAATAATGATGGATCAGTAAACCTCAAGATTTAGGTAATCCGTCTGATACATTTTCAGCAACTCATAGAGCAAAGTTAGAGCGCCTGGGATCAAGGCCATCAAGATGAGCAATGACAAAAAAATCCAAACTAAATATACAACGTACATTGGATCCTTCATTAGGGGAAATGCACTCTATTATAAGCTAAGTCTGGTTTTAGACTTTAGAGAAGCCAAGCACTCATTTATGAAACCACTCTTCTCCTGCCTTCCTGTTGTAGAGCAATTTATTTTCTTTGAAACCATGTGTTTCTTTCTGCTGCAGTGGCCTCACAGCGCATTTATCTTTTTAAGTCTGTAAGTTCCTTGGGACAGGGACTCTTGATACTTGCCTCACAGAGGCTGTCAGCAGTTAGAAATGAAAAGTAGTGATGTTAATAGTCATTTTCTACTCAGGTATGAAATCTGATTTTGTTATACCTCCTGGCAGCAGCCAGCACACGCGGTAAATGAGCTGCAGGGCAGATGTGACCGTAAGTCAGCATTGTGGCCAGAGAAGCAGAATCACAGAATCATTAAGGTTGGA
>NW_010537145.1:1092-49513 GCF_000687285.1 Phaethon lepturus | reverse complement strand
TGTGGGGCCGGTGAGCGGCCCGGAGCGTTTAGGCGCCCGGGTCTGCGCGCTGCTCCCCACTCCCCTTCCCCTGGGGCTCTGCTGCGGGCCGCCGCGTTACTCGCTCTGCGCTACCGTCCGCCCGCCGGGCCTCGCTGCTGCCAGACCGCCCCGAGCAGCTTCTCGGGGTCGGGACTCGGGCGTCTTGCTCGGCTTCTCTAAATCTTCTTACAAATGCGCAGCTGAAGCGACGCAGGCCTTCCCGCGCTGGGTTAACGACCGCGAGCGGGAGAGTGGCGTCTGGGCAGGATCGGGGGGATTCCCCCGCCCCGCCGGCCCTGCTTGCCTGTGACGTCCTCTGTGCGAATCCTGCCGTCACACGCTGCAGCCCGGTGTCTTGTTTTTTCCAGACCTACAACAATTCCAAGTTCGAAGGTTTTACAGAATTTATTTTGGCAAACTGGATGTACGGGTTTTTTCTCGCCCATACCTTTGTAGCTCGGTAGTTGAATCGACTTTGTGAAAAGCACATCTGCAAGCTCAATAAGTCAGTCTATTTGAAAGGCATACTTTTAATTCCTCTGCGTTTTGATTTGGTGTAAGAGTATAGTTATAAGTAGAAGAGTTTATAGTTTGATTTTATAATGTGGCTATAGTTTTATGAAGAAAGCTTTATGCCTACTGATGATTTCCAGTTTAAATGCACCCCTAAAAAGAGTAACTTGTAAGAGTAAAGGTCCTCCTTTGAAATATGCTTTATTTTAAATTAAAGCGGCAGGAAGAAAAAAATGTGGTGGTTGATGCAGTTAAAACAAAGCAATGCAAACCGGTGCCTCAAACGTAAATGTTTGCTTGGCCCTGTAGGTCTGTAGTGCTACCCTGTGCTGTGTACAGCTCTGCTGCGATGGTGTGAAATCACCCAGACATGTGAAAGAGATGGAATGACAAAACCAGAAGATATAATTGGCAGTAGGCATAAGTCTGGGTATTCATTTTAATGCGTTTAGCACAGGGTTCTGAATTTATCCTTGAAATATAAAAGATACGATTTCAGAGAGCGGTACTAGCTCTCTGACAGGAGTGCTGGGGGAAGAGGTTGTTAAGAAATTTTTAGTCTAATGTTTGTTAAACTTTGTAATGTGCCTGCCTTTCAGGTGTGGCATTCTTGGCTATGTGGTGGTCCAGCATCCTTTGTTCACGCACAGAGTATAAAGAATGCTTTTGTAATGATAAGAGATCTGTGTCTGCTTTCATTTCCGTATTAGATATGCGAGATGTCTTGAACTGTTTTTACTCAAAGCAGCTGAGAAGAAGTGGAATTCAAGATGAGAACCAACAAGGTGTACAAGCTCGTCATACATAAGAAGGGTTTTGGAGGCAGTGGTCAGTATTTCCTGGTTCAGTGAGACAGTGAGACCAGCACTGTCTTACTTAATTGAAAGCAATTAACTGATTTATTGATCTCTTTAACAAAACAGTGAAGGTGGAGCTTTGATGTAACAAGCAGTATTACCAGCCAGAGTTTTGAAGGCTCTCTTTTATTAGCAAGATACAGGAGAATAAAATTGCATTTGTCGGAACAGGATGAGATTGCACCTATACAATAAAATTGCTTTATTCTACCTCTTCCCTGTTTGTTGTGTTGCTTTT
The DNA here is from genome assembly GCF_000687285.1 of Phaethon lepturus. Classification (NCBI taxonomy): domain Eukaryota; kingdom Metazoa; phylum Chordata; class Aves; order Phaethontiformes; family Phaethontidae; genus Phaethon; species Phaethon lepturus. Next base: position 47,884 of record NW_010537145.1, on the reverse strand, counting down.
GTTTTAACCTTGTATTTCAGTCACTCCTATTAAGTGACAGACACATCAGTGACTTGTGACTACATGTTGATGTGTTTCTGTGAACTAAGAAAAATGTCATTTATTTGATTTTTCCCTGCTTCTGGACTTAAAATCATAGCATGCTAGTAAATCTTGTTAAGATTCTATAGCTATCTACTTCTGTACTGATGCTTGTTATATGAAAAATACAAAAGAAGATTCTGCTTGCCTAATTAGGGCACACTCTTGCTGAACAAATCTTTTGTGACAGTTCTGTGACTTGAAAGAAAAGGGTTTGCCCACAAGAGTGGTCAGACTGAAGTGGCTGGACAGGGGCACTGTCACGTAGTGAATATAGTTCATTGCTGACATGTTAATCCTGGGCTGCTGTATTTATGTAAACTGTTGCGTACAAACATGCCATCATCTCTGTTTGGTATGTATCTGTTCACTGCAGTTTTCATCATTCATGTATGTCTTGTAGATGATGAACTGGTGGTGAATCCTAAAGTATTTCTTCAGATCAAGCTGGGAGATGTTGTGGAAATTGCACATCCCAATGATGAATACAGGTGAATTCTCTTTTTGTTGGTATCAGTCAGGTGTGGTTAGAGCACTGAAAGAGCATGTTCATGTGTAGCGGTTTCTAGAATGAGAAGCTCTTCGTGTGGATAAAAATTTGCTTCAGGATGCTGCTGTGTTCTTTTTCTACCTGAAGAACAGTAAAGGGAGTAGCTATAGCAGGAGCTCTTCCTTAAAGAAGAATGGAATTCTTTGGTGTTTGCTGACCTTTCATAGGGCAAGTAGTACCTGAATATGGAGAGGTCTACCATATCTTTATCCTCTTCATAGAGCTGTTGTTACCTAATGATTATTCTTCTATCCTGTACTATATCCTAGGCAAAATTAAAACTTCCTGGTCAGCTATACAAACATAAACCTTTTTGCATGAAGCTGGTCATCCTGCAGCCCATATCTGAAAAATAGGAGTATACTTGCATGACGTTCTGAGAAGTTCCTGTGTGACTTATTTTCCCATTTAGAGTATCATCTTTACCTAAAGAGTACCTTATAATTGTAAATTACAGTCATATAGTTATAGATATAAATGTATATATCTATATATAAGGTATATTATAATTATAGGTGTAAAGAACAAGACAGGGTGACAGGCAGAGAGGATGATGTATGAAGCTTTCTAGAAAATATTAATGTTTCTCTTTAGCTTGTTGCATGCTCTGTGTTACTAAATAGTTTTGAGAGAGTGATTTGCCAGAGTAGACTGTTGGTATCTCAACTTGTCTACCCTTTTTTTTTTTCCTTTTTGTATGCTAGTCCCCTGCTTCTACAAGTGAAGTCACTTAAGGAAGATTTGCAGAAAGGTAAAACTAGACTCGTAGCATGCATAGTAAAATCTCAGACAAAGATTATGTGATTGGACTGTACCTGTGATTGACTAATGCAGATACATTAACTTTGTAAGAAAATCAATGCTTTGTGTATTTAAGAATGGAAGAATTATAATTTTACCAGAAAATGGATAGCCAATTTTAAATCTGCTTTTGGTTGAATAATGATGTGGGATACAGTTTAAACAAAATTGGCTTTTTAGCATTAAATTTTTGTTTCTGCATTCTCTGACTACCTTTATAGCTTTTCTTCTTGCAGGAATTAATTCAGCCTAAACTTTGAGTTTATGTCACCTGCTTTGGTTTTAATGACTCTTAAATTGGGCCTTAGTGGAAAGAAGCTGTTGTCTTTTGCTGAGGCCCTAAGTGTTTCATGACAATCTCACTGTACTACTTTTGTACTTGTAAACCACTTGAAACCTCTTGAGGATGTTCACTTCTTGTTGTCTTTTCTCATTTTTGTGGCAGAAACTATAAGTGTGGATCAGACAGTTGCACAAGTGTTCCGGCTGCGGCCGTACCAGGATGTCCATGTGAATGTTGTTGACCCAAAGGTGTGTGGCTTTGCAACTTGTTTCCATCTGCCACTTCACTTGGCTCAAATCAGGGCTCTGTGAGTTTTCATCTACAGTAGTATTGAAAAAAAAGGCATTCATTTTTTATTGAAAGGTATTTAGCCTTCTTTCCGAAGAAAATGAGGCTTGGGCAGTTGAACAATTTGTGTGTTTGTTATGTTTCTCTTTCCTTTCTCCCTGCCATCCCTGCTCTCTTTTTGAACTCTATGGACCAGCTTCAACACAGCTTGATAGAAATTTAGAAATTTCAAATATTTTTAAATTCCAGATATTCAGGATAACCAGGCAGAGTAAAAGAAACAGTAAGTGGCCTAGTCAACAGAAGAGCCATGATATGGAATTTGCATTATTTGATACCAGAGCGCCTTGTAAGAGAGGCATCTGCTGTAAATGTCCCAACTATCAAAAGAGCTTCAGTCAGAGCTTACCTTCAGCACAAGACAAAAATATGCAGGAAACGAGGCTTCCTTGATGTCTTGAACAATGGAAGTAATTTGTTTTACTTGTGCTTCCAATTTGCACTGAGACTTGTAGCACAGACTGCGTCCTTGGGCTTTTTCTGGTCACGTTGTACAGTGTCTTGCAGCTCACAGTAGTTCCAATACATGCACAACTTTGGCAGTTATTCTGATGGGACTTACCTCTTCTCTTGCATCTGTTAGGAGTATTGACTGATTGTAGAATGGCCCTCCCTGTAACATTTGGTTCTTACCAGAACACATTGAAGGGCACTACTTAGAAACAACCAGTAAAATCTAAGTGCTGGTTTTCTTCTATTTCCCAGGAGGTGACCTTGGACTTGGTGGAGCTGACCTTTAAAGATCAGTATATTGGGCGCGGGGATATGTGGCGACTGAAGAAAAGTTTGGTAAGGCCTCTACTGTCCTTATGTGTGGGGTAGAGGAGGTTACATACCTTTTTCTTTGCTTGCTGCAAAAGAAAATAAGCGTTTTACAAAATAGAGCAAACCGAGACTGAGACCGGTATCAGCAGCTCCTGGGAACTTATGCTGTAAAGTGGTACATCAGAGTTGGAGAAATGGATGTAAATGTGTCGCAGAAAAGGTTAATCCCATCATTTCCTACTCCATTGCAGTAATGTTAATTACTGCCTTGGGCACTGAAAATGCTGTTGGCAGTGTTTTTTCTTATGTTCTGAATTTCAGTGATTTAATACATTCAGAAGAGTTATTTTTCAAGTAGAAGTATGCTAAAGTATCCCCTCTCTGATAGTACCGCTTAATAAGCAACTGTTAGAATGTTTTGTTTCCACATCTCTGAAGTGCGGTCTTTGGCTCTTCTAAGCACAGTGCATTAGACAAATGAACCCAATTAAAGTTCATATGTGTTAAAAACCATTTTCTGTTGTCTGTTGCAGAGGTTCTGTAGGCTGAGATACTAGTAGTAAATGCTCAGTGGTTCTTGTGATTTTATGGCAGAAGTCAGGTGTTTGAGCGTGAATGGGTATTTTTGTAAATTGGCCTGCTCACTCTGAGCCTACTGTTCTTTTAACACCAGTAACTATTCTTTCTTAGGTCAGCACATGTGCATATGTCACCCAAAAAGTTGAATTTGCGGGTATCAGGTCAGTGCCTCCCCTGAGGGTTTACTGTTACTTATGACTTTAGATTAATGAGTCCAGAGTATCCAGTTGGAGAACCTTCTCTGAAAAATCCTTCACGTTTTATTGTTCTTTTTTCTACAGATTTCTGTCTGTACCACGGGGTGGGGGAAGACTTCTATCTGTTTTGGGATGGAAAAATCTAATAGTAGGACAGCCAGCTGGCCACACTTGGTGCCTCTGATGAATGACAAATAGTTTTCCTTTTACCTCTTATAATATTGCCCCCCTTTGCAACATGTATTAATAGTACAGATGAAGGTTACTTCAGTTGCTGTTGAGATGACAAAGGGACAAGGAAATGTGCAGATGCAGAGGGAAACAGCTGTTTTGGCATCTTTTGAGTTAAAGATCAGGTCTTAACCAAATGAACTTCTTCTCTGTATTTAAGTCATACTTGAATGCAGATTTTTGGTACATCCCTTATTTGCTCAAATACTGATTCTCTAATCTTCCTATTCACTCTGGTTAGCAAATACTCTGCACTTTTTTTCTTGCAGGGCACAGGCAGGTGAACTGTGGGTTAAGAGTGAGAAAGTCACTTGTGGATACATCAGTGAAGACACCCGGGTAAGGTTTCAGGGAGCAGAAGTTTTTTCCCTTCCTCTCCTTGCCAGGTTTCTTGTAATTCTATCTTGTGCCCAGATTTGTACGGATCATTTGAATTGGCTGTGTTGTAAGGTGGAGAATGGTAATAGATTCAGGAGAATGAATGCTTAGTAAACTTCAGCTCTTCTGCGCTGACAGCACTAGGAATTACTCAGGCTGTTGAAATTCCAGCTCGTTAGAGGGGAAATTCCCTATGAGGCAGTGGGCACAGTCATTTAAGTTGCTCTATAGTTAACTTCTTCATTTGGCCCTTTTAGTGAATGTACCTTGTTTTAAATAAGGTCTTTCATTCCTTTGCAGGTGGTTTTCCGCTCCACTTCTGCCATGGTTTATATTTTTATCCAGATGAGCTGTGAAATGTGGGATTTTGATATTTATGGTATGTGGGTAACTGACCTGCCTGATTGTGACTGTGGATGGCAGCAGCTATCCTTTCTGCCCCTACTAGAAAGCTGCCACTACCATTCCTTTCTGCTACTACTAGAAAACTAGAACAATCCTGCCTTTGGCCTAGGCAGTGCTCTGAGGTGTGCTGTGTCACCCTCTTAGGTCTTTACTTACAGTGCCATGCTTTTCTCTCCTGGGTATTCCATAATTTTCCTGTCCTTGCTGTAGGGCCTGGGTACCATTATCTCAGTGACAACATCAAGGGGGCCAACTAACTGAACCTTGGAAAGGTGTTCTGTGGATATGAACGCGCTTGGTGATGAGGGCAGGTGTAAGCCTGTGTGAATCCTGAAACCAGAAACGTATGGAAGTCCTGTGAAAAGAGGACTTTGATGTTTTAGTTTTCTCTTGACTTTGGCTTAGCGAGGAAACAAAAACCCTGCTCTAGCCCAGGTAGCGTCAGCTAGAAGTATTAAAACTTTAGGCATTAAGAATGAGTCACTTACCTGTGTCATTGTCCTATTTTTTTCCTGGCTTAATTCTTTAGCAAAGCTCTTACCACTTCCTTTCACCATGTGTTTAGGCATATGTCACTGGGCAACTATTCAAAACTGAGCAGGTGATCGGTTGTGCATACTATGCCTAAAAAGTAGTACAGATGCTTTCCCAGCATGCTGCAAATGTGTTGGAAAAATGAATGTAAAGGTCAGATCCTTTTGACAGTGTCTTGTTTACATACTCTAAAACATAGTCATGCTTTTTAATCTTTTTATCACCTTTGCTTTAGTGATTCTAGCATTCATTATGCACACAGCTGCTCTGATTCTGATAAAAATAATTGTCCTAGAATCTCAGGGTTAAATATATCCCATAGTTGAAGTAACTACTGTTATTTGATGCTTTGAGATGTTTACTTTGCAGGGGACCTATATTTTGAGAAAGCTGTGAACGGTTTCCTTGCTGACCTCTTCACAAAATGGAAGGTAAATAGCTGATTGAGTTCATCCTGTTCTGAAAGAACAAGTCAATGCCATCTTAATGAGCCCATCGATGTGCCAGTTTGAGGAAGATCCAGGTAGTGTCAGGCAGTGCTAAGATTTACAGGACTATGAGAGGTGGCTCCTGGGCATCAAAAGAGTGGTTATTGCAGGCCTGCATTAAATCATGTATGTGCTGACTGACCCCAGTACTGATCTGTTTTATCTCCTGTGTTTGTATCATACAATTTGTTTGTGTGAAGACTCTGACTGGACTAAAGTCACTAAATGTGTGATACAGTTGGTTGTGCTTGTGCAGTAATGCACAAGTCTGTCTTACGCTGTTTTATTTGTTCCAAGACTCCGTTCCGAATATTTCACGGGTACAGTCTGCAATCTGTTTAGTGCCGCTATCTTTTAGCATGAAGGGGTTCCAGGTTGTAGTATGTGGGCTGCTGCTGATGTGCAAGGCTCTTGAAAGTGGATTGCTTCAAAACCAAACAAAGCCTCACTACCTCTTATGGCTGAACAACCCAGAGCTGTCTCCTGTCTCAGTGCATGATCTGGCTCAGAGCAAGGTACAACTGCTGTTAGCAGTCCTGCAGCAGACTTCCACTGGCTTGAGAGAACCATATCAATACTCAAAAACAGGCATATATAAAATCTGCAACCTAAATTAAAAGAATAGCTAGATAAGGCAAAAGAGTCTGAAATCCTAAATGTAGCACAGCTCATGATGGTTCCGAATGTTAAGGAGAGCAGGAGCATGCCAGCAGATTTGTCTCATTTTCATTGTGCTTTTTTCCATTGGAGAGTTACTGGGAGCTCTGCATGCTATGTCTGTGAAGTGCCTGTTTTGCTTTCAGTACTACTATTCCACGTTGGATATGGGGCTGAGCGATGCTGAGGCTCACGGGGCCTTTTTTCCTTTTCAGGGGGTACCCATTGCATGCATTCGCACTGTAACTGTTTGTTGAAGTTTTAATTTTTTTTTTTTTATTTCTCTGGAATTGTTAGGGGCATCTCTCTGAAGTAACAAATAAGAATATCAAATTGCTGTATGTATCAACAAATTAAGTCAACTGTCTTTATATTTTTTTAAACAAAAAATCTTGTATCTTGGCGACTACAGAGAGGACTTTCTTTAGAGACTAGTGGAGAGTGCTCCTGCTAAATGCGATATAGCCTAGAAGCACAGAATCCAGAGGACAGACCATTATGTTATTTCACAGAGGCATATGCAGCACTCACGCAGACATAGTAATACACTACTCTATCTTTTTCTAGTTACTTTTGGTCCTAGATGCGGGGGAAAGAGGGTGTTACTATATGTGTATAACACAATTTTCTACTGAATGTGACCCTTAAGGTTTTCTTTTTTCATCTGTTCTTCCTGGGCAGGAGAAGAATTGCAGCCATGAAGTGACAGTGGTTCTATTTTCTAGGACATTTTACGAAGCAAAATCTATAGGTATGTAAATTCTGTATTTTCATGTTTCTATTTTTAAACTGTCTCCTTCTGTCTTGAAAGTTGGTCACAGGCTGCCAGTGAAATTCCCCTATTTTTTTATGTCCATGTCCAAAGTATTCCCTACCAAGCACAGTGGATATACAAACATTTTTATGAAAGTACTGCAGTGAAAGCCTGATGTAGAAGAATATATGGCAAATTTCCATCATGCTCAAGCTGTCACAGTGTTTTAAAAGCAATTTTAATACTGTGTATGAGATCTGATTTTTCCTCAAAGTTTTTTTGGTTTTTTTAAATGGAAATGGCAGCTCCTTACTAGAAAAGATGAGTCATTTCTATACAAGAGCATAGGATAATATGTGCTTTTGCTTCTGTTTCAGATGAGTTTCCTGAAACACATCGTGCATCAATCCGTCAGGATCATGAGGGAAGATTTTATGAAGATTTTTACAAGTATGTCTTCCAGTTCTTTCACCTCTTGTCCTACACTGTATGTGCAACACATGTGGAGAATATCATGTTATTAACTGTAGGACCTTGCAAGGAATTCAGGTAGATTAAACATGTATATCTGAAACTGGCAGCAAATTGATGAGTAGTCCCCATTCCATCTGTGAGTGCACACCCATATTTGCTAAGTCAGTCTTCCACGTGCATGTGAATGTTGTGTTGTCTGTGCTCTATTGGAATTGCCAATAAACTTAAAAGTTCTGTAGTGTTGGGAATGGTCTTTGCATAAGGCTTGGCTGTTTTTCAGATCTTTACGTTCTTGAGTAGTTGAAGAACAGATGGTGCCATTGCTGAAACCACAAGCGTTTCCAGTTAGGTACTGGAGCTCTTTGGCTGATGGTCACAGCAGATGCAGCTGCCAAAGCTGTCATTTGGTTCTGAACTTGAACTTGCTAATGATCTTACTGCTTTGCAGAACAGTGAGGCTATTTGACATACAATGTTCATCACCCATTTAGAAGTGAGAGGTTATCCTGGTTGGGGATGTGCCCAGCTTTGTGTGTGCATCCTCACCTTAGTGATTGCTGCAGGTATGCAGCAGTTCTATCATGCTGCCTAGCAGAAGGAAGAAACACCTTTTTATGCATTCTTTTTTCTAAGTTTGCTGATCCCGTCTCACTTCCTCTTCATAGCTTCCATTCTTGATCCTTACTAAGTTGTGCTCTTTCTAGAGTTGTAGTTCAGAATGAGAGACGAGAAGAGTGGACCTCATTGCTTGTGACCATTAAAAAGCTTTTCATCCAATATCCTGTGTTGGTACGACTAGAGCAAGCAGGTACAAGAATCCTCCTTTCCCATGCTTTTACCCCTTTATCTCCCTACCCCCCTGCCCCCCCTTCCCAAAAAAACAAAAACAAAAACAAAAAGTTCTCTACTGAAACTAGAGGGTTTACAGAGTCTGGTATTGTACTGCTTAGTGCTCTCCTGGCTAGGCTATTTTGCTTGGGTCTTTCTGTGAGATGTACTGATACGAATTTTGCCTGTAATTTGTTGGAGTGGTAGGATTTACTACAAATGCAGTTTTATTTTGCGTGGTGGGTTGTTTTGGTGGGGTGGGGTTGTTTTTGTTTTCTCTTTTTTTGTTAAGCTAGTCTTTACAGAGATTTTTTTTTTTTTCTTTTCCTTCTGAACACTTGTCCAGAGGGCTTTCCTCCAGGTTACAATTCTACCTCGGCACAAGGGAACTACCTGGAGGCCATAAATCTTTCATTCAATGGTAAGTTATGAACAATGGATAAAAATACACAGGGAAAGAACCATTAAAGCAGCTGCCAATAAATGGATGTGGAATTCTGTTGCTTGTTGCTTAACGCTGTGAAGAGGAGGGGAGTATTAAGTGGTTAATGTACCATTTTCAGCCTCAGAAGAAGTTGTCTTGTGTGTCTCTGGAAAACTGGTGGCTCTCAAGTAACTGAGTATTGGGTATTTCAGGCTTCAGGAACCATTTACAGGGCCTTATTGGGATGAAACTTTTTCTTCTAGCTGTGTACCTGTGTGAGAACCTCTTCGAATAAGTGTTGAAAACTTATTCGAAGTTTTATTCAAATAAAGTTTTCAACACTTATTCGAAGTGTTGAAATAAAACACTTCGAATTTTATTTTATTTTTTTGAAAAACTTTTTTCAAAAGCATTTCAAAATCAAGTTAGCTCAAATGTGATTTAGGTGATGCTAATCCATCATCTTTACCAGGGAGATGGATTTGATGGGCTAGAAGGGCTCTCCAAAGACGAACTTTTTGTGATTCTATACATAGATGTTGTTCTGTCACCTTAATGGCTGTCTTGTTACTCCCATGGGAGGGAGCACATGATGTTATTTAAAATTATTAGCAATGGACTGTACCTTGGATCTTCTGGGGGTTTGTTTGTTGGTTTTGTTTGGTGGGTTTTTTTTGAGATGTTAGAAGGGAAACAGTAAGCATATGAGAAAAATACTCCTTTTTATGTATCTGGTTCCCATCCTTTCTTCTCTTCTGCCCTAACTCCTCTCTATCCTGTAGCTTTATTAACATTTATTGGTTGGATAAGGCTACATACAAGCCCTTTCATGCTTGCATGTGCTTTGTGGACACTATTTTAATACCACTGTTAATAGAGAGTCACCTCCCTTGCTCTGAAATAAAACTAAAACATCTGGCATTTTTTTTCTTTTAAAGTATTCCCTAATTCTTTCTCTTAGTGTTTGACAAGCATTACATAAACCGGAACTTTGATCGGACTGGCCAGATGTCTGTGGTTATCACACCTGGTGTGGGTGTGTTTGAAGTTGATCGACTCCTTATGATTCTAACCAAACAACGGATGATAGACAATGGTAAATAACTAGCGATACTGTGCAATCTTTATGAAGGCAAACAGATATATTTGGAAGAATTCTAGCCTTTTCTTGCTATGAAAATCTATGGTAACTGATGTACTCTGGGAAGAGGGGTTACAGCTGGAAGACTTGTGTCCGTACTTCATATTGAAATGGTTTTCAGAGAACTTAACAGGCATTTAATTTATTTTGTTTGTAATAGAGAGCTTCATCTGTTCATGCAGACCTTTCCCTTAAAAGATAATCTTGCATGACTTGCATTAGTTTAGAAGAAATGTTTCTTATATCCCCACTGTCACTGTTGGTTTGTAACCATACCATGGGACTGTTAACTACCATTTTCAGTATAATTACATCTTAAAATCTGATATGAATAAAAATTGGGCCTTCAGCTCACATTTGTGAGCTGTTTTGGTTTAGCAGTCAGTCCTGCTTTTGGTAGAGAGCTGAACTCTGCTGTTCTTTGTTTACAGGGATAGGTGTGGACTTGGTATGCATGGGAGAACAACCATTGCATGCTGTACCACTCTTTAAGGTAATGCATGCTTCTTTTCCCTTCTCTGCTCCTACTAGAAATGTTACTCATTTTGTGACAAGCTAGACACAACTAGTTGCTGTGCTTCTGAATCACTCTTACAGCTCCATAATCGCTGTGGACCTGGTGACTCCAGATTGGGTGACGACTACAATATTCCACACTGGATAAACCATAGGTAGCTGAACTATATCAGCCTTTACTAAACACTTCTGCTTTGCTTTCCTCTTCATAACCTGTTGAATTCTCTTTCTTCTTTATTTCCTCTTCTCTCCTCATGAAGCAAAGACATATATTACAATAGTTTTGCAGAACTAGGAATGTTCTTGCAGAACTCTGGGCATTAGTGCAGCATGTCAGAGATGATGGGCAATTTGTGGAGGAAAAGGTCTTGGTCTTAAGCTCTCTTTCCATCTAACTTAATCCTAGCCTTTAGCTATGCTCGAAGGAAGTCAGGAAGCCAAACAAAAAATACAACCCCTTCAATTAGATTGGTTATTAGTGAAAATAAATACATCCCAAATGAACAGTTATGAGTAGAGAAAATGTGGATAACATGGATAAATGTTGGAACAGCTGCAGGAAACGCTGAGGCTCAGTGTTACGCTGCTACACTCCCAAGACATGGTAGGTTTCCTTTCCGCTTTCTGTTAAACATTCTATGCCATAATACTCTCTTCTTTCCCTACACATAGACATCAGGGCTGAGGGTGAAAACAACCTCCTCAGTCCTTGTTCTGCAAAAGGTTTATTTTTTTCTCTCTTTTAATCCCTTATTATATCTGCATGCATTAATTGACTTGTCCTGACCAACTACCATTCATGGGTTGCTTATACTTTCAAGTGGCTGGAAGGCATCGGGTCTTTGCCATAAATGCAAAAGGCGTTTGAAGGCTTGTAGTACAGCAGGATTTAAAAGATCCAGATGACAAGAAACAAGATCTTAATGAATAAATTATTTCAAATGGGAGGAGGTCTGTAGTTTTCAAACAACTGATGTGAATCATCGCTGTCATGTAAATTAGGAAGAGAGTCATATAAACTGCACAGTACTGTATAGATGGTGGAAGTGGGTACATTTCTGTAGAAAGAAGTAGTGAACTGGGGAATTCAGGTGTAAGGGTATTAAGAAGAGGTCTAGACTGAGGCTGTATGGGAATCAAAGGCGGGTCTTTAAGTAAAGAGTAGCTTCTCTCAAGTTAACCATCCACCAGTGTTTTCTGTATGTTGTTGCCTTAGTGCAGAGAAAGGTATCCCCTTTTCTCCATCTAATAGCTAGCTCAAATTCACGGGCTGTTTGCTGTGTAGCTAACCAGCTATGTTCAGTTCTTAGAAGGCAGCTGAGCAACTCTGTTTTTCCTTTCAGTTTCTACACGTCCAAAAGCCAGCTGCTGTGTAACAGCTTCACTCCACGGATCAAGCTGGCAGGAAGGAAAGTAGGTATCTTTCTGATTTATCTTTTCTTCTTAGTAGCTTATCAGATACCTTTTTCTCAGCCAAGCATCAGAATCTAGAAAGTATTCCAACAGCTGTAACTAAATTTCTGTGTTAAAAGACATTCAAAGCAAAGCTGTAATGGTTGTTATAGGGATTGTGAATGAGGGACTAGTTTGTAGGTCTTTCCTTCCTAGAATGAAACTAGGTGAGAAATGTTTTAAACACCATAAAAATGAGAGTTTCATTCTATAATGAAGAACTCTGTGGAGAGGAAGAAAGGTGTTGACAGAGATGTGTTTTTTACACAGGTTTGTGACCAAGTATCAGTATTTAATACTTCTGAAGTGGTCTGGCTGCCTCACTGAGTCAGCAGGATAAACTTTAAGTCTGATGCTTGATGATACTGGGGGATATTTCCTTAGAACATGCTGACTGTCTCCCTTCTCTCTGTCTTTTCTTTTGTGCTGTCTCTTTTTTTTTTCCTTTTTTTTTTTTGGCCATCACTTCACACTTCCTTTGTTGGACCCTCCAGCCACTGACTGAGAAAGCAAAAAATAACCGAGATGCCTGTGAGTAATTCTGTTCTGGAATGATCTATCCCACTGACCCTAAACTAATGAACAGCTATAGTAAAACAATGACACTTCAGCAAAAACACCACTGATGAGATGCAGGAAGGGACAATTGTTGCAGAAAACCATCAAAACCACATAATTGTTATCTGGAATGTTAATTTGCATATGTTAGTTATTTGTCAAGAAGGCAACCAACATGGAGGGGTGAGTTTCTGTCCCGGCTGCTTGTCACCTGGCTAGAAGAATAGGTGGTATCAGGCTGGTGTGCTAGTTGTACTGTTCATGGGAGTGGGTCAGGAGGGCATTCTCTGGCTTGGGATGTTGTCAGTGCTATAACCTCAGAATTACAGTGGGAGAAACCTGCATTCTTTTAATACCACCTTGTTTCACAAAGGTGTACGTTCTTTCAAAGATGCTTTAAAATGTGCGGTTCTCTCATGAGGGAACTCAAGGCATCTGTTCATACAAGGATTGATGGGGAGACCTTATTGCTCTCTACAACTACATGAAAGGGGGTTGTGGCGAGGTGGGTGTTGGTCTTTTCTCCCAGCTAACTAGTGATAGGACGAGAGGAAATGGCCTCAAGTTGCGCCAGGGGAGGTTTAGATTGGATATTAGGAAAAATTTCTTCACCGAGAGGGTAATCAAGCATTGGAACAGGCTGCCCAGGCAGATGGTGGAGTCACCATCTCTGGAAGTGTTCAAGAAACGTGTGGATGTGGCGCTTCAGGACATGGTTTAGGGGACATGGTGGCGTTGGGTTAATGGTTGGACGTGATGATCTTGAAGGTCCTTTCCAACCTTAGTGATTCTGTGATTCTATGATTCTGTGATTATTAATTTAATGTCTTGGATATATGAGGGGAAGATACTAGGGCCTCAGCAACCCTGATTCAAAGGCAACAACTTTGATAATTGAGCTGCTCCAGCTGTTCTGCTCATGAGACTTCTGTATGTGATTTCTTTTGGAATAGATACTTTTCTTAGTGGTGAGATTTGGGCGCTTCTAACTTGCAGATCTTGAACATTCTTCAAAGAGTTTTACAGTGCTCTATGATTTTTATTTTAGCATTAGGGTCTCCAAAAGATGCTGAGAATGCTCTGCCTATCCAGGTAGATTATGATGGCTATGATGCCCAGGTGTTCAGACTGCCAGGCCCATCCAGAGCCCAGCGCTGTACCACTTTCAGGTAAGAGTCTTGTGGGTGTACTAGTTCTATAGTAGCCATGTAATGGTGTATTTCTTGATGCATAAAATGCTTTGAGAAATATTAGGAGAATTAAGCTCCACATGCTTACAATTGAATAAAAAGCTTTATCTGTAGCTAGTATTTATGGCTGGTTGTCTGGTATTTTACCTCTAAGATAGTGTGTGGGATCTAGCAAAAGGCATATGTATACTTTTTCGTTACATCTTTAATTTTGTCTGAAGTAGAATGAAGCTAGTCTCTCTTGCTAAGTTCCTAGCAGATTTTGCAAGGTGGGTAAGAAAGTACTCGTGCAATAGACTTGCACAGAGTTGTAGAAATAGCATTAGTTTGATGCACAGCTTAGTAACTGGTGCTGAAGAGTGGGGGGGAATCTTCCCTGAAAACGTTGCCTTTCTGAATGAGAGAAGAAACTGAGAAGCTGAGTGCAGGTTCTCAAATATTCCATGGCCTTTCCTCTGAGAAGAAAGGCTAATTATCCTCAGGTCCTGGCCAAATTCATTGAAGAACCTACATGTTTTAGTGCTTTTTTAGGAACATGGGATTGATAAACTTGTTTTGAAGTATTTTTGTGCTTTTCTTCTCTCAGTAGTATTGCCTAAATCTGAGGAAGCTGTGCATGTGGACTCACTTGTTAATATGAGCAGCTTGTAGAAATTCGTGCTGGAAGATGCCAGTACAATTTAATGTAATTAATAATTCCAAGTAGTTTCCCTATAGCTATGTGTTCCTAGCACTATAGGCTCAGGTCTGCTATCTTCTAGACCACATCTATATTAGCAGCCTGGTGTGGTGTCTGTAGAATTGCATAAAGAGTTGAGCATGCTCTTTTCACAGCTGTTGTGCTGGAAGCGTTTTGGTGCTCTATTCTTCTATTGTGTGATGCACAAAAGTATATAGTACCCCCATAGTCAGAAAAATAGTGATAGCTTCCTTGTAGTCCGCTTCTTGAGTTCACCTATTGACTATTGAGTCTCTTACATGTCTTGGGCTTCTTCAAACCCCTTGATAACCCAGGAATTAATCTCTTTTTCATATCACTGGACATATCTGTTTATTTTCAGCAGGTCTGTGAGGGAGAGAGAAAGTCGTACCAGAAAGAGCTCTAGTTCCTATGACGTTTCATGCAGCCCTTCTCTGCAGAGCCGCACGCTACCCCCAGAGGAGGTGAGGAGCCAGGCTTCTGATGACAGCTCACTGGGGAAGATCTCCAACATCCTGATGATCCCACGGCCTCATCTGCACCAGTATGAAGTCAGCAGCTCTTTGGGCTATACCAGCACCAGAGGTCAGCCTACGGCAGATGGAAAAGTACCTTAGGTGGTGAGAGGGGACAGAGAAGATGGAAGTTTGTGTTGGTCACTGCCAGGCCAGCGCAGGGGAGATGGTGCTTATATTAGCATTTATGGTACACCTTTTCTGCAGCTCCAGCTATGGCTGGGTGTGTGCATTCTCCCTTTGTTATCCTTGTCCAATTCCATTGCTTTTTTTTATTGGCTTGTCCTAAATAGAAGTGTCCTGACCCTGATTTGCTGTTTTCCCTTGCCTATTGCCGCCTTTAATATTTGACTATTCTCCTGTGCCCACCTGCAAATGTGGACATATACAAGTAACTTCATATTTTCCAGGTCACATATAATCTGTCAAATGAAAATTGGCCTTAGTAGTGAGCCCTGGGGGACCCTGCATATAATTTCTCTCTATGGGTATTTATTGTCACTAAGAGTCACTTTCTGGATCTTTCCTTTTGACAATGTACTGCTGAGCTGTCTTGGTGTGTTAGCAGTGATGATGGTCTCCTATTTTTTTTCTTTCAATTTAATTTTGTCCTCAGACAGTATGTGGTATCTTCCACAATCCAAACTCATTTCTAGGTAAATTGTGTTCCTCCTGCAATTGCTTGATCTTCTGTAAATTCTGTCCCTGAAGGGTCTTTATGCTTTTTTTTCATGTCATGCTGTGTGACACCTAATACTTATTTTGTGTGACACCTAATACCATATTTATCCTATTACAGGAATTGCACTTACTGGTGTGGAACTGCTGTCACACAGTGTGCTTCACTTCACATTTATTTTTCGCATATTTCTCTGCTGTCAGTTAATATACACTTTTTTCTTTTGGTAACTCCTTCAGTTTGAAGGATAGTCTTCTGACACAGCTGAAGGTGCACAACTGAATGGGGATGTGTGTGGAATAGGACTGGCGGGGAAGGAAGAGTCAGAGTAACTGGGATTTTTCACCTGTTCTGCTTGGCGGTATAGAGTAGTCAATGAGACCCTTTGCTTTAGGATTTCCATTTGTTGAACAGAGTAAATGCTGCTTAGTCATCTCATTTATTTTTTTCTCCTGTTTCTAAATAAGTGCACTTCTGTTCTACATTGAACAGTAATGACTAACTGATAGCTTGCTGAGATCTTGTGTCCCCTGTCTTCTGGAAATAATCCCTTATTTCAGTGGTCAGATCTGGACGTTAGAAAAAATGAATGTTGGTCAGTTGTACTTTCTGCTGTGTCTTTGGTACTCATCCTGAAGTTTCTGCTGTGTCAGTCTTGATTTCTCAGGAATTGTCAAAGCTTTGAGTAATTCTTCATAATTGACTTTACAAGCGGTTTTTTTTATGGCTTCATTAGAGTAAAGTGACAGAGTATACAGCAATGGTGTAATGGCAGATGAAATCACATTCTTTCTTATCTGGATTCTTGTTTACATTGTAATTTGCGGACCGGATTCCAATTGCTTCAGCTTCTTTCCCTGCCTACTCCTCACCTCTCCTTATTCCCACTTACCCTGGGGAATCTTTGTATCCCGAAGTGATACATTCTCTTTTGCTTGGCTTCTGTGTGATCTCACACTGACTTTAAGTTGTGTTTTCTAGATGTCCTTGAGAACATGCTGGAGTCTCAGCAGCGTGACTCCAGTGCCCCTGG
Source organism: Phaethon lepturus (assembly GCF_000687285.1). Classification (NCBI taxonomy): domain Eukaryota; kingdom Metazoa; phylum Chordata; class Aves; order Phaethontiformes; family Phaethontidae; genus Phaethon; species Phaethon lepturus. The sequence goes on along the minus strand of NW_010537145.1, from coordinate 31,323 downwards.
GAGGTTCCATGTTGGCAGCGCAGAATCCCTGCTGCACGTTCGGCCTGGGGGATATACACCCCAGCGAGCACTGATAAACCCCTTTGCCCCATCCCGCATGCCCATGAAACTTACGTCTAACAGGAGGCGCTGGATGCACACTTTTCCTGTGGGTAAGTCTGTTTTGTAGCACATTAGGTTGCTGTTACTTTTTCCTTGTCCAAGCATTAACACAACAAGAGAACCAATGTGAACTCTGGTGTCTTGAAGTACTCTGCGCTATAACAGAGGTTGAACTAAGTGTATAGGTTTGATAAATCAGAGATTCTCTTTTGAAAATATTACCATCTGTTGGCAAACTTGCAGCATCAGGTACCATGGAATAATCTTATAGTAGACGGAGGCTGTTGAAGTGAATCATAACTATCATTGGGGTTGACTTTCAGATCCTGAATTGTTCTCATATTTGTTTAGCGTCTTGTAAGTAGGCTCTCCAAAATGTTTAAAAGAATATTCGGCTTTGCTGGCTTCAGAGAGGATGCCAGAGGCTCAAGTCTTTGAAAAGAGTTCATAAACATGCCTTCTTAATTTCCATTAGCTAGCATTGCCTATGCTGTTGACAAAAGGAGGATACAAGCAACTGAAGAATCGATGCAGATGTGGTGATTAATGATCAAACTCTAACTGTGCAGGGCCATCAGGAGAAGCTATCCAGATCCATCATCAAACCCGTCAGAATATGGTGGAAATGCAGGGCAATGGGCAGCAGGATTTGACACATTCCTCTGCTGAGCTGCTGGAGCTGGCTTACCATGAGGCAACTGGCAGGTGAGGTCTTTAGGATGAATCTGTGTGGACTTTGCATGAACATCCCTTTTCCTTAAAATTTTCTATATGTTACAGTAAGGCAGTGATACAGTATAGGTTTTGATCTGTAAATTTAATAATACATTGTTTCAGTGCCATATATGCAGTATATACTTTTATATATATTATATGTATACTTAAAGCTCTTCTGTCAAAGCTGGAGATGGTTTACCTTCCCTAATTTGGGGAAGGTGTTAGTTTATCACAGAGAGTTTGCAGTGCATGAGCAATACAATGCATCATTCATGGAATTCTTCAAAATTGCCTTATAAAAGCCTGTGTCTTTAATTCTTGACTTATTATCCTAGTAGCTGTGACCTTCATCCCAGAATAGAATGTTTTTTAGCACAGGGCATAGCTTTGCCTTAACGGTAACTGTTGAGCAATTTCCGTGCTATCCATTCAGTCCTGTCTTCCCCACGCTAGTAAGAAATACAGCTATCATAAACATCAGGGTTGGATTGCAAATTAAAATACCTGTGTTGGTAAACTAGTTTGCTTTCAAAAAACAAGCGTTGGTCAGTGTTGGGAGCTTATATTGGTTGTTGGCTCTGAGAAGCAAAAAAGACCCCAGTGTTCCGGCATGTGGCATGATTGTGGGGAGGCTGTTTTTACCGTGAGAGAAGTTAGATTGTTTACTTCACCTAAGCCATTTTTCAAGCTGCACAGCTGTTCTCCAATCTCTAGATATTCTTACCTGTTTTTTATCTGGTTATTCTTTTATTGACAACACTTCGTCCATGTTTTTCACTCATTATTAAATGTTGTTTACCAAAAATATTTTGTTAGCTTAGGCAACTTTAGAATTGCCAATAAGTTTCTTTCTTTCATCATTAACTTTGGTATCTTTCCTGCTATGTGTTCCTTTCCTTTTGCATGCTTATAGAAATTAGTGTTACATATTGTTTCTGGATGTCCAGGGTGACTGAGGACACTGCTGATATCCTCTGCCTTTTTCATTTCAGGGCTTATTTTTCCTGCTATCTTCAAGCAATCCTTCATGAAATTGTACTGTCTAATTATTCTTTCATGCCTTTTTTTCCCCCTTTCATAGGGAAACTGTTGTCCTATCTTTTACTTTGTATTGTCCTTTTGGATACTCTGATCTCTGTGTTGCATAATTTTAGTAATACATCATCCTCACCAATTTTGTTCCCTAGTTCTAATTTTAAAAAACTATTGCCTTTTTATTACTTCATAAGTACATCCTAGTGTGCTAAAGTATCTTGTCATTAATGCAGGTTTCTTGTGTCATATTCTTGATAATTCTTTTTCTGGATCTCTTTATGGTCTCTGTGGATGATGTACTCATCCAAAGACATTTCCTTAGTCTGGAATATTGGTTCTATAGACCATGAAATCAGATCTGTAAATAACTAGCTAAGTTTTATTTCTCTCCTGGGGGGTATTTGAGTCCCTGGTTCTCCACTGTCCTGCGAATATAGTGCATTGGTTATTGCTAGAGACAAAGAACAAGCAGTATGGACAGGTATGGAATATTTTTACAGCCTTCTCTGTGCTGCTTTTGTGCCTGTTACTATCTCTGCAAACATCATTAAGAGCATGGTTTCTCCCCTGGCTCAGCTGAGACGGCAGGCTGGTTACTTGTTATTTGTTATATCAGCTCTTGCTAAAAGCAAGCAATGGCATGAGTGAGGAAAGTTCGTATAATACAGGCTATTTTGTTTTCCTCCAGACATACCAGCTCTCGGCATCCAGGTGACAGTGCCTCTTTCCTGAGCTTCAGCGGAACAGAAGAGTACTCTAATGGTCTGGCTGGCAGCAACAGTGCAGGTAACAAAGCAACGATAGAGCATGGAGTTAGGAGGGAAGGCCCTTCCTTATTAGCAGTGACAAATTAATAGAACCAGAAGTCATGGAAGGTGGGTGGACCAGGCATTACAAAGTAGAAAGAATCAATAATGCAAAAACAATTTTCAACTTCGAGTCATCTGTTAGTGCTCTTACATGGACTTTTTGGTGTGTGGTAGTTTTTGTAGATTGTTTGTTGTTTTGGGTTGTTTGTTTGCTTGTTTAATGTGTCTCTGCTTCTCTAGGTATATCTTTTAAACTTTAGATTCTAAAGATGCTCATTGTTTACACATGATAAGCTCTGAGGCAGTTGCTTAGTTTCATAACAAAGCACTGACATCCAGACGCAAAAAATAACTAAATATGCTCTGGTATTGTTCAGAACTTTTTCCCTGGGTGGAGTTGCCTTAAGGTGTCACCCTTTGGATTAAGAAACTTGTTTGAATATATATTTAACACATATGAGATGGTGGAAAGAATAAAGTTTGGTCATATCTAGGTTTTGAGGGAAGCTGTAAAAAAGCAGTTTTATTTTGCATGGTAACTTCTGGGATTCACTGTTTTGTAGAATTTCTTGTCCTTATCTACAAACGTACTTTCTCCAGATTTTAAGCATTTTGAACATGGTGCTGTTTATACCAAATGTTATTCACACAGCCTAAAATATTTCATCACGTTTTGTGAGAAGACGTGTCTGTATTTTCATTTGAAGATGATCAGTCTGTCTTAATTTACCAAGAAACCTGAATTAGTGGAAAATCTCAACATTTCTTTTGAATCTGAAGTGGAACAACATGCCACACTAAGCATTCTATTTTGTTGTCTGGTTTTTTGTAACCTACCTTCCGATTTTATGGATGTGCTTTCTAGACAGGCAAATGGAAAAAAAATGTGATCTTTGGGCCTATAGCATTCAAGACTTCTGTTCCTTTTTGAAAACGAATTAATTTTTTTTTTTTAAATAAATTCATCCTTCTGAATTACATTTGGATGAAAACAATTGTTTTCCTCTAGGCTCATACCTTGAAGAGCCATAAAGAAGTTAGCAGACTTAATTTTCCTGTGTTCCTCTTGTCTTGTGTTCACGTAGTCGCATTAGAAGTGATATTGTTCTGTCGTTTCCTTCTGTGGATTTCATCTGAATACATTTCATTTTCCTGCTGTACTCTTCCCCACCCTCAGCCTTCAGACAGACTTTGTTTGTTCTCGCAATTGCTAAATTGCATTTCAGCTGCTGGATACTATTTGCGCAACATAGATGCAGAGCATATCCTGGCAATAAACATGCTTGCATTTTATAGAAGTTTTTTGTGTCTGTAGATTGGATATAAATCATGTATGTGGTGGAAGCTAATCTGTGTCTGTCTTTGTGAAAGTCGTTATGAGCACCTTCCCTGACTAAACGCCCTCAGCCATCTGTAGCTGCCAAACTGTGAGTCAGTGATTTGACTTATGTTTCTCCCTTATGGTTTGAGTCACCTGTGAAATGAAACAGTCCTTTTTTTTTTTTTCCCAATTTATTTCCAAAAATATGATTTCTCAGTGAGTCTGGTTCTCCTCTGCTGCCCACAGCATGTTTTGCTGCAACATGGGCTTCACAGTGAAAAATTACCCCATCTATTTACATTGATGTTCAGTATGTTGTCTCTATTGTCCAGCAGATGGTAGATGATAGTTCAGAGCAAATAAATCTTGTTGCAATTCCCTAACTAGGTGGCAGATGGCATCAGTGGAGTTGGTGAAAGATGAATGCCAATTTGAGCCAAGCTCCTGTAGTGTTTTACTGGCATCATCGTGGAAGCAGATAACCATCCTTTCTGTTAGTAAATCCTACTTAGAATCTAACAGCTATGATGTTCATACCAGTTTCCTGGATAAATCTACATAAGCTAGTTTTATAAAAATGGCTCCTTTTAAATGTTTGGGGGCCTCCTGAAATTTGTATTTTGATAAATGCCTTTTAAGCCAGCAATTTTTCTTTTCCCTTAGCTGCTCATTTCTTCTCATGTGCCACAACAGCTGTTTATACAGCTACATGGTGAACCAGCTCAGGGAACTGATCCAAATGCAGAGTAACTGGCGTTTTTCTTTGCTGTATGGATTATTTCACTGTAACTCCACAAATATTGATGGAAATACAGCAGACAAATGTGAAATGGGGACTAGGAAGAACTGATCAAGGGGTACCATAGCATCACGTTGGCTTAGTGTTCACTGAGCTGTAGTTTTAGTATCTCTTTTCCGGGTTAATAGGCTGCTTAGAATGGATCATTTGACAGTGAGAAAAATCATAGTGTCTTAAGTCCTAATCAAAACCTAAATGTAAATGTTCATTAGTCTTAAGTCCCTTATTAGTTTTTATTTAAGTTAGTACAAACTGAATAAACTGAATTTTGCTCAAAAACGGAGCATCTCTTCAATAGCTATCGTTTTCTCTCCTTTCACAATGAATAAAGACTTCTTTACTATTCTTTGTTAGAGAAGTATGGACCAAGGTATATCTCACAGGTTGAAACATAGTGGAAGTTGATGCCTTTTCAGAACTTGGTAGTTTTAAACAGTCTATAATTAATATATTGGACCTATTTAGGGGCACTGAAGGCTTAATTAATACTTTTCAAATTTTTAGCCTGGCAAGGGATAACAAGGTAGTTTGTAGTTGCTGAATCAAGAAGACCAACTGTTTGTTTTGTCTTCTCCCTGCCCTCTGGCAGAGCAGTGTGATGTATACTGGTAGTTTATGGATAAAAATGTGGGAATTTGAGTAAATCTGTATTGTAATTTTAATAAGTTACTTAGACTCTTTAGAGTCTTAGATAATTAGAATCTTATATATCACCTTCTCCAGTCAGGTGAAAGTCTTATGATTTCCTTTCTTGCTGCTCTTGTGTATTATGTAATTGTTCCTCTTAACTTGCCCCTTGTTCATAAAATGAGAAAACCAACACGAAAGATGCTGGGTTTGGGTACTGAATGTATTTAAAAGTACTTAGCTGTGGAGACCTTGAGATTAGCAAGTTAGTTAATTACAGCTGACTCTTCTTTTTTTTCTTAGTTGCTTTTTTATGGCATCTGCTTTTCAAGATGTGTTTCACTGTTTTGGGGAGGTTGTTTTTGCTTGTTTTTTAGCTACTGAACAATTCTAATGAGATGTTCGAATTTCATCCAAGATGTCTCTCTCTTTTTTCCTCATTAGTTGGCTTTGTGTATTTTTCTGCTGTGCAGAACCCTGAGTTCTTTCCAAGGAGAGAAATGCCATATTCTTTAAAAATTTGTATGCTTTTGATTTATTATTATTTTAAATGAGAGTGAAGTGCATAACTGCTTAAAATAAAATACTTATTTCTTTCTTGTAGGGATGAACCTCAAAACTCAGAACAAGGATTCATTGGAAGATGCTGTCTCTAACTCCCCAGATCCAAGTAAGCAGGAGAAAGGTTTGGAAAAGAGTTTGCGTAGATGGGAAGATAGGGAGGGAAAGGGCATATACATACATAGAGGTATCGGGAGGTGGTAGGCAAGAAACTGAGAAGCCTGCTTGGCTTTTGGCAGTAGTTTATTTTGTCCTGTGGTGGTTTGCAGGATCTCCCTGTACTGTGTGTCTCACTGTGATTGCAGTTCTGTATCTCTTAAGAATATATGAAACTGGTTGTCATATTACATCTGAAATTCTTTCCTTACCAGACACTACTATGCAAAAAGCTAAAGCTGCTGAACTCTTATCTGAATTCAGTATGAAAAGTTTGCTTGGCATCAGCTAATTGAAGCAGAAGTAGTGCAGTCAGTTTCTGAAATGACAAATTTCTGAAGTTGGTGCTGTTTACTGAGAAATATTTGTCTTCCATCTAATACAGAAACAAGTGTGCAACTGCTTAAGAAAATGTTTTCGTTATAGCAGTCTGTCCTGTATTACTTTCTTGTGCAGTGTTCTTGCCATTAATGTTAACATCTTTATAGTAACATAGCTTTTTGTCTGTAAGACCTCTGTGACAAGAAATGAAGAATTAGTAGTTGGCAAAGTGCCTTGATAGGGATTGTTTGAGGCAGGTTAGAATGTAGTGCAGTAGTGAACTGATGATTTGATATAATTTATAATCTTGAAACTGCAACATAACTCTAGGAAAGGGTGTGGGGAAGGATTGCTTTCCAAGTTACTATTTTTCTGGTCTTCCCACCCCTCTGGATCTGTCTTCTGTTTTTATAACTGTAGAAATACTCCCTCTTCTGCTGTTGTACTATTCCAGAAAGAGGCTGGTCTGTCATTCTTTCTCTGCTCATCCCCAGCTCTTTCTGCAGTTGTCTAGGATGCAAAGCTGGTCTGATTTTTCTCGTTCAGACTTGGAATGTTGATCTGTTTTATTAATAATGAGTAACTGCACTTGACTTGCTGTAATTTTGGAGGAGCAATGGCTATGTCAGCTCTAGCTTTCAATCAGCAGAAAGTTAGATGTGTTAATTTGAATGCCATTTGCATGATGGGATTGAATTAGCATGTGCGCTGCATTGTTTAACAAACTCTGTCTCTTTCTCTCTCTCCCTTCTTCCCGTCCTACTTTCCTTTTCCCTTCCCATTCCATCCCCTCTTTGTCTCTGTTGACTTTATGCCAACTCTGTTCTTGTCCCTCATTCTTTTTAACTTTCCTCTTCACGCACTTCTTTCATCTCCCTCTGCACCCTGTGTTTTCATGGGTGACCATATATGCCCCCATTGTCTGCCCCCCAATGATACAACGAGGCAGTTCTGACGCTGTCTGCTCCCCCCGTAGTGCCAGGCTTCTGTTGTACAGTTGGAGTGGACTGGAAATCTCTCACTACTCCGGCATGTCTCCCTCTTACCACGGACTACTTCCCCGACCGTCAGAGCCTGCAGAATGATTACACTGAGGGTTGCTACGATCTCCTCCCAGAAGCTGACATTGACAGGTTTGGCCAGCACCTTCTCTGTAAAGTAACTTGAATTGAATCAAAGCGCTTAAGGCGCGGGTGATGGAAGAGGAACACTTCAGAGACTGTGTAAGAGAAAGATTAATTGCTAACATAGTTAGCAGCAGAATACTTAGATTTTTCTCTTCTCAGTGGTAACTTTGCAACTTTTCTGATGCTACCATCTGAGAGTATTGTGTTCTGTAGATTTTATGCTAGAAGTTATTTGCGTATAAAATTTTACATATCTTCCTGTTGTGTTTCAATCAAAAAAATCAACCTCAAGCTATCATCTTTGTTAACCTGTTTTCTAGGAAGTATTTTGGAAACGCTAAATGAGCAAATGCATGTGTTTGCGCAGCATTTAAGATGCTTGTCCTCACTTTCGGGGATATTTAGTTTAAAGAATCTTGATGGAAAATAGTGTTAGTGAGATAAACAGAGCTTCTTGGCTTGTCTTGGAGGTCTCTAGTAACTATTCTTTAATAGGGTTGGTTTGGGTTTTTTTCTGAAGCTGTCTCATCTTCTTAAACATTTTTCAAACTTTCCACAACTTGTAACACATCAGAAAGACCTGTTCATGTTGCAGCTTTATGGGAACAAAACAAAAGTATTAGTCAGGGCGATGGAAATACATAGGAAATAGCAGAATTAATGAAGAAGCACCTAAAAAATGTCAAATATCCCTTTATAGCAGGAGGACAAAGTTCAGGGCAGAGGTAATTGTAAAGATGCCATAGTGATGCATCTTTCAATCTCTCTCTGCTTTAGACTTCCCGCTGTGGGAGAGGGTGGAGCATTGCCTGTGCACTTGCAGTTCTGAGCTCTGCTGAACATTTACGAACTGCACTGAGATTCTCTGCAAAATGCTGTAAAAGTGATCATTGGTAAATTTATTGGAAGTTTAACAACTGTTGTAAGCACATTTGTTACTAGTTGCAAAACTGCTTTCAAAGGCATTAATAAGTGTTGCCAGACAGCTAATCATCACCTGTTTAAAACAGAGAGGTGCCCATTTTTCTCTCCTGTCCCTGCAGGTTGGTTTTCACAGGCAGAGGGCTCCACTGTCACAAAGCCCAGTGCAGGCAGAGATCCTCAATTAGGAAATGCAGAGCTAAGAATAGGTGTGTGGTCAGCTTCCTTATTCTAGTCTCCTTAACCTTTGTGTTCAGGAGAGATGAGGAAGGAGTGCAGATGACAGCCCAACAGGTGTTTGAGGAGTTTATTTGTCAGCGTCTCATGCAAGGCTATCAAATTATTGTGCAATCCAAACCACAGAAGCCAGCCACAACTGTGCCACCCCCACTCAGCAGCAGTCCCCTTTATAGTCGAGGTGAGTGACTTTGTATTGACAATTCAGTCTGTTGTCTTTCTCTCCTTCTGCTAATCCCAGTAACCTCTATGAATCAGGCATAGATGCTCATTGAAGCCCTCTGTTCTTTTTTTCTTTCTTTCTTTTTTTTTTTTTTTCCTTGTTATATGAAAATCTTTGCTGGGAGAGAGCCTGTCTGGGGCAGCACAAACAACTCAGCTGCATCATGAAGGGACAGCTGCAGGATTTTTGAACTGTAATAAGAAACTGGCCTCATATTCATGATGATGAACCCAAATGAATTATGGCTTGATGCTGTTTGGGTGAATACATCTTAAACACAATTCATGTGCTGATTGCAGGGCAGGCACAACTCTAGAACAGACCCAAAGCTCCCAAATGTATGTATCTAGAAGCAGTTTCCTAACTCTAAAATAGCTGTGAAGGTCCCATATAGACAGGTGAAGTTTCATTGTCCTGCAACCATGAGTCAGCTAAACCTAGTTAAACCTCAGAGGACTGGAGTGGGTTGAGAGGGTTTCCTGTTCCCTTGAGAGAATCTGACTTACTGTTTGTCTTCTGACTTTTGTGGATATTCTCTAGACAAGTCAGCGTGATACAGTGCAGGTGATACACATGAATAGCATATAGTTGTTATTCACTGGTTTGGGAATGAGCAACAAGGCTCCTTGGTAAAGTCTCCAGCTTAAGTGGTTTGTTCCAGGAATGAAGCACAGAGAGGAAGCAAAAGTGGAGCCCAGCTTTCCTACTATCATACCCACCAGTTTCTCAACACTTCGTATTGTCTTTTTTCTAGTGCTGACTAGAGAAGGTCTGTATTGGTGGTATATGAATTGTGAATGCCCTTCTTCTTCAGTTGTGATACTAGCAAATCTTAGCTGTACGAACAGAAGGCTAATTGTGCATATGTCCCTTAAAAAAGTGGCCTGAAAGATGTCTTGTAGTTTGTCTTGAGTTTAGAAGCCCAATTCTGGGGTCTCTTCCTATAGGTACAGTTTGTTGACAAAGTTCTGACTATTGCAGTAAGCTGAAAGGGGGTGTGTTTTGCTTTTTACAATTAGGTCTTGTATCAAGAAATCGACCTGAGGAAGAAGATCAGTACTGGCTGAGTATGGGCCGAACTTTCCACAAAGTAACATTAAAAGACAAAATAATTACTGTGACTCGATACCTGCCAAAGTGAGTATCTCTCTGGTTGAGCAGTTTGCTATTGATGTTCAGATGAACATGCTTTTCCAGCTGCCTGTACTTGCTTGTAGAACCTTCTTGCTTTTTAGGAGAAAAGTATTACTACTGATGATGCTGAGATTAAAGTATGTGTTTTCTCTTTCAGGTATCCATATGAATCTGCTCAGATAAACTACACTTACAGCTTGTGCCCCTCACACTCTGACTCTGAATTTTTCTCGTGCTGGGTAGAATTTTCCCATGAGAGACTAGAAGAGTACAAGTGGAATTACTTGGATCAGTATATCTGCTCTGCTGGCTCTGAGGATTTCAGGTGAGATGTCCTTTTCCATCCAGACTGTTCTGTGTCCTAATTGCTTCTTTTCCTTTTTGACCTAAAATTTCTTCAACAAGTTCAACCCACAAATGCTCAATACTCCAGGGAGAGTAACTGGCCTGTTTTCGCTTGGTGCTAGCAGCTGTTGCCTTGTAGGAATCTTACTCTGCGTTGCCGTTGCATTATCTAATCTTTGATACAAAGTCTTGATCACAAAATTCAGTATGAACTATTTCTTTTCCTCTGCTACAAATGCAGAGAAATATGATGGCATTTTGTGCCACACAGATGCTTTTCTTGGCTTCTTACTCATTTCTGGATCTGACTGAAAATTTCCATTTAGTTTTGAATCCATTGGAGGCTTGCTTGAGTCCTAGGCTGAGCTTGACTGTAGTCCTCCTCCTAAGCTATGTAGAGCAGGGCTTCTTACTAGCAATGTGGAATACCTCCAGTAGTATCAATAGCCTTTTTGAGATCTTCTCTTAACAAAGCCAATCTTTCTGTATCTTTGTTTCTTTTTGGGTCTCAATCAAAACACTTCCCACTCTAAATGTGTACCTTTAAAATTCCTTTTTCTTTGCTTATTTTTAGAGAAAAAGCCCTTGTAGCCTATCTTTTCTGTTTATAGAAAAGAAAATATATCTCTATGATACAATTTTCTGAAGATAGCCTTGTTTTCTTTTCTGCATATCAATATTTTAATACTTCCCAGTGATACTCATCTTACTGACCATTCCTTTGCTTAATCTGCTCTTTCTCAGTCAGGGATAGCAGAATGAGATTGTCACTATACTCACTGAAATTTACAGCAGATAGGTATCTATTTTACTTACTGTAAAATCCTTCATAGGAAACTGTGCTGAACTCTGTCCTGTCTTCCATGTTGCTTCAGCCTTATTGAGTCATTGAAATTTTGGAGGACCCGCTTTCTGCTTCTGCCTGCCTGCATCAGTGCCACGAAGCGCATTATGGAAGGAGAAGTGCACTGCGATGTGTATGGTGACAAGCCCCGTTCTGATGAGGAGGAGTGGCAGCTCCTAGATGGATTCATTCGCTTTGTGGAGGGCTTGAATCGCATTCGTCGACGCCATCGATCTGATCGAATGATACGAGTGAGTCAACTTTAGTTGGGTGAGAAGCTGAGTTTGAGTTTTATCTGAACCTTCTAATGAAGTATTAGCAAAGAAACTCTGAGACGATCCCAAGCAAGTTGGAGTATGTCTGGGTATTCATACATAAAGCACAGTGCTGACCAACATACTATATCAGATTTCAAATAGTATGGCCTTGTTAACACCTTGCTATTCTTGAACTAAGTAAATTAATTAAATGTAGCTGGAATGGGTATCCCATGCTGCTGTGGCTGGAACCAGAATCAGAACAGTTACCTCACTCAGTGAGAAGCCAAGCCAAGCTCTTCTGCATAGCGTAGCCATGCCTTAGCCTGTTGGTGCTCTTATTTTTTCCTCACCTGGTCTTCTCTTACCACAAGCCTGATGGTACCTCTTTACAAATGTGCATTGCTTTGTGCTGTGGATATGATTAGCCTGGACACATTATTGCACCTTGTGATGCGGATAATTCATAAAAAGGGATCTGTGAGGTAGTTAAGCTGGTAACTTCTACCTGGGCTGGCTGTGTGCTGCAGACTTGGGAAAAGGATTGTGAAGAGAGAACCATATGGGTGAATTCCTGGTGAACAGTATTTTCAAGAGTGATGAGAAACTGGTTAGTGCGTATCGAATTCTATTCCAATTCACACTCTGAATGGGGTAATTTATTTTGGAGTAAATCCACCTTTTCCAAAATAACATCCATTTTATTTTGAGAATAGCATCCATACAAGACACTAGGCTGTTCCATTCACTCTGTAACTATGGTTTAAATCCTTTTTTAAAGCGTACCTAATAAACCTCTGCTGACGTGAGGCGGTGTGTTGTTCTTGCTTACTAGTTAATCTGAGTTTGACTAAGTCTGTGCTTTCATTTTTCCTTTGTTAGAAAGGGTCTGCCATGAAAGGCTTGCAGATTGCTGGTCCAATTCCCACCCACTCTCTGGAGCAGTCTGGGCCTCCCATTGGGAAGAAAGGAACCTCAGCACTCTCAGCTCTGCTGGAGATGGAAGCCAGTCAGAAGTGAGTCTCTACAGCTAGGCTGTGTGAAGAGCATTAGAGCAGCCTTCCTACGGATCTTCCACCTGGGCTGGCTAAAGCAGATTTGGGGAAGTTTGCCTTGAAGGAAGGGGTGTGGAATCCTGCTTCTTTAGTACCTTTGTGGCAGGGCTGGGGAGATACTGGGCTTTTCCAGTGACTTCCTTGTATTGTGTTTCCATTAATAGAAAAAATACCAAAGACTTGAAAGGAACATGGAGACTAGAGAAGTGTATGTCCAGTAATTTAGAAGGGGCATCCTTTTAAGTAGTATCTCAGTCTGTTACACATCAGATTTCCACCTATTTGTGACTTGCCGGTACAGTTGTATCCACATAAGAAGAGCTAAACTGGGATATAAGTGTACACAAGTACACCATACCAGTTGAGTGGTCTCAGTATAAACATTGGGTAAGAAACATAGCCTAAAGGAAAGAGCTTGTTTGCACTGATAACATCTATTAAAATACCTGTGAAACTTCTGAGGTTCTTTGTCAGTATTGATCTAGAATGGTTCAGAGAACTAATACCAGATATTCTGTAAACACAATTGAAAACATTGCTGTTAAATATTAAAAATCATTTATGTATTTATTTTAATGATAAAGTAGCATTACACATGCATGATAGAACTTCAAGGGTCCATGTTGTTTATGTGGGGTAAAAAGCACTTGCAGAACATTGGATTGACTCTGTGCTTCTGTGTGAGAAAGCAAATGTCTGAAAATACAGTCGTAACTCTCTGCAATGGTTGCCTTCAAGTGGAAGCTGACACAGAGTATGTTTAAACAAACTCTGGATTCCTTCCTTTTGTTTTAGGACACTAGGGGAACAGCAAGCAGCAATGCTTTCTGGGAAGAGCTCTGGGCAGCCTTTGGAGAGTGGGAGCATTGCTATCACACCCACCTTTATGGACAGCCCTCGTAAGGTAAAGACTTGCTGGTCTTTCTTTAGCTACTATTTTTAGGTAAGAATTTCTCAAATAATAGGAGATTATTTCTCTAAGCACATGGCTACATCATACCACAATTTACTCTCTAATCCAGCAAGGACCGGTCCTGTACTGGGGGTACCCTTAAGCCTTTGTGTGCAAGGGCATAAGAAGAGGTAGGGGCACAAACATCCTTCCATTCTTTAACACTGTGATGATGAGATGGAATCCCTGGGATGCTGTCTCAGTGTGTTTTGCTAATTTAAGTGGTATTTGTTAACTAGTTCATTTCCTTTTCCAATAACACATTTTGTTTCAGTTGGGGTTTGATTTTTAGATTTAGTATTACAGTGCTGTCTGCATCTATATGAAGGCTGTCTTTAAGAGTGAAATCAAGCTCTAGACTGTGACTGTGTGAAGCTTCAGTGGAATTTTAACAGCAGGAACTCCAGTCACTTGTATCTGCATAGAGGAAAGGATGTGTTCCTGAGTAGTGATTTAGATGTCATTCCTTCACTGGCAGGACTCCAGGCTGGAGAAAACTGTCTTCCTGGAGCTCTCTTAAGACACTTAAAGGCTGTGCTGTTCCTCAGCCTTCCTGTGAACTGTCCTGTGAGTGCCAGGAGAGCAGAAACTCCACCTCCAAGTCCAACCAGAAATATTTGATTATTTTTTCTGTATTCTGGCATGAAGATCTTTCAGCAGAAGTAACAAGGAACTGAATGAAGATACAGCACTTGTGTGACCTGTCTTTGGGTTCAGCAGTTGAAGTATTGCAAAGGATAAGTTCACAGATTCCCCACTATCAACTTAACCATCTCTTTCAATATTTTACTTTAGCATCTAGTGTTTTGACCTCCACCCTTTTGTGCCCCACCGGGGACAAGCATTGTGTTATTCTGGAGTCCTGGATGTTGCTAGTTGAAGTGATAGTGTAACTGTAGTCATCTTAGTAATAGACACCTATTTCCAGAATGAGAGTGTTTCCAAAACAGATCAGACTCAGAGCAGGCCGTGCTAGGCTTGGAAAAAGTAGGTGCACAAACTGACTTGAGGCATGTTTGCAACTTCCAAATCATAATTCAGGCTTTGCATTCTCCTCTTCTACTATTTTGGAAAATCAACTTCCTCAAACCTCCCTCGTTAAATACAGAAATTGTAGATACCTCGTTCTACCAGTAAAACTGGTGAAAATTCCACGTAGGACACAGGACAGAAGAATGTTGTGTCTGATTGTTCTGCATGGCAGAGGGAAAAAGGGCAAAATTGGCTTCTTTAGCAATGAAACGCTAGTGTGTTGGAAACAAGGTAGTAGACCTTGTGCTTACCAGCAAATGTGAATAAACAAATGCGATCTTGTGTAAATTTAAAAGTGACTATATTCAGAAGCCTCTCTGGAGGGCTAACTGGAGAATCTGGGAGAATGCATTATCAACTGAAAGTCTTCCACGCTACAGTAGTAAACACTCCCAATAAATATTTCCACATAGGGACTGAGAGAGAAGCAGTTGGGATCTCCAAATTGATGGCTCACATTTATTGGCAAGATGCTGGTGGACAGGTAGCCTTATCAAGCAACTTTGTGCTCACTTGGAAACATCAGCAAGTGTGTGCCTCAGTTTCCAGGACAACACAACTCCATTAGGGCTCAGCAGCGTGGGTATGTCTATTGACTGTGCGGAGACTCGCAGATGAAGTACTGACAAATTGTCACAGCTGTGTGCTCTGTCAGCAGCCAGGGGAGCAAGTGCTTTTCTAGGATGCTATTCAGTGCTGGAGTTATTCCAAAACAAAACTGAGCCACTGTCTCCACCTTTACTCTGGTTCAGTGTAGAACTGACAAGTCACTTCAGCCAGTTACTGGGCAGTACGGTGTGATTTTAACACAGTGAATTAGCTCGATGCATAATCTGTTTGGGAAGTCTTTGACCTTATGGATACATGGTGCCTGGCTCTGCTTCTGCACTGCATAAATTGCCAGCCATGTAACCCTGGCATTGATTCTTTCATATAAAACATTGATGTTTTATACCTACATACCAGGGTAAGCATCTTCTTAACTGCAGGCTAGACAAAATATTTTGCCTAGGAAACAGAATAAAAAATTGCAAATAGAGAATGAAAATCTAGTTGAGTTCCACTGCATTGTCTTATGTGATAAGAGAATCTTGACACATCTTTGAATAGCAGCCAGGGATAAATTCATCCAGGGTTTGCAAGTAGGCGGGGAACATAGCACAGGCAGTGTCTGTTTAATTTTGCATGGAGTGTTAAACACAGTGTTGGAAAGATCTTCGTGATGAATTTTTCTTCCCTTCCCTTTGCGCCATACCAGACCTGTATTTGAGAGGAAGAGTGTGCTTCCTGAAAAGAGCTGCTTTGCCTCTCCCTCTTTATCATATGAATGACTGACAGACTAGGAAAAAAAGCTGTCCTCCTTTGTATATTTGTCATTACACACGCAGTTCTACAGGTTTCTATATCACTATTCAGCTTTGCATTTGGGATGGAAACCCACGTACTTTAAAGCTGCAGTCTTTCTCTTATGAAGTGTGGAGGGAAGGCTGTAGATTCAATTGGCTTCTGATCAGCGTGGTTTTCAAAACTTTGGAAAAGCACCTGTGCTAAGGAAGAGCAATGTCTTGTTACAGAGAGGAAAAAGTAAGGGTATGTGCATGAGTAACTCCTGATGCTCTGCATTCTTCTGCACCTACCATTCTGGGTCTGTTTGGGATTTGCATTCTCCTCATACTTTCTCTCTGTGGTCATTTCATACTTGCACAACCTTGTATTTGCTTTTCTTCAACTCCTTGTTGCTGTTGCCATTAATGGGCCTGCTTCCTCTGATGCCTTCAGGATGGGGCCTTCTTTATGGATTTTGTTCGCAGCCCACGCACAGCTTCAACCTTCTACTCACAGGTTAGTTTTGAATGGGGTCTTGTCATCCCTGGCTTTTGGACTGAGGCAATGGAGAGCATTTGTCCTGAGCTTGCCACATCGGGAACCTGTGTTAGTTTCCAGATCTGCTTGTTGAGAGGGAGATGAGCGGCATTAGTAGAACAAAGTGGCTGCTGGTGGTGGATGTGACTATTTCCTTCCACCATCCAGTTTTTGTGATGTGCTTTGGATGTTCATGTGCCGTGCCTTACTGTCCTTTGCAGTACTGTCTTGTCAACTACTGAAGCTTCTCTTTTTGTGTTTCAGTAAGTACTTGCTTTCCATCTTCCCGTGCTAAATAAAATGGCAACAGCTTACTCATTCTTGGCTAAACTTCTGTGATGTTTGATGGATAGGTGGCTCTAGGGAGATCCAAGTCAAATTGTGTCCTTGGATTCTTAAACAACTGAGGGCTGAAAATACTGGTGTCATCTTGGTTTCAGAGAGTCATCCTAACAGAAGTTGTTTATACACATAACACCAGTTAGGAGTTATAACACAGCGTGTCCATAGAAAATGCTGCTGGATGAAGTAAGCTCTGAGGAGGGAGAATGGTTTTAGCTGGCTGTAGAGACTGTAGATTCCACATTGGAGCATCTGCTGGTTTTGGCTGCCCAAAAAGGGGCATCTGCCATTGCAGAGTGAGACATCTTTGGGATGTGAGAAATGGTATAAATAAAGAACTCTGATCTGGCTATCAGACCTAAGTCAAACTACCAGCTTTGTGATTTTTAGCTGTGTGTGTGCTGTGGATTCATCATGGTAGATCAGCCCTCATATTTACATCAGCTTGAGTTACTGAGTTACTCAGCTGTTCATGTTCCTCTCCCCCACCTCTCCAGTTTTTATATAATATGCCTTTCCTAAACCATACGTGTTAATGACAGATGGCAGTTACAGCCTGTACTTTGCTGAATCTTTCAGCATTCATGTTCTTTCTGAAATTATTTTATGTTAATTTTTGTGAACTATCCAATCTACTGTTGGAATAGCGCAAGAGTTCCTGCAGGAGGAAAGTGTTGTTCTTGTCTTGGCGACATAGGTGTGGGTGGGTGCCAACCAGCCTCCTGATACTACCCTAAGAAAGGAAGGATGATGAGCTGATGTCGTGCATTATGAAACTTGAATTCTGTGTGACACATTTGCACATTTTTGTCTGAGAGTTAGAGTTGAAACTAAATTTTCTAACTGCTTACTACTTTCCCGTAGTAATTACGTTTCCTATTCTGTTCATTGCATGTTGATAATCAGTTATTCACTCAAGTTGAAAATGTCAGGTTGAGACTGGTGTTTGCTGGTTTGCCAGTAGTTCTCTCAACACAGTTGTTGCTGGGTTGGTGATCTTTATCTTTACTGAAGTCTGAATTTTGTGTTTGTCAGTAGCTTTGTAGTGATACCAAAAGTAACACTGTATTTATCCTTCCTGCGTATGCTTGTGCTTGCCTTATAGTATTGCTTGTTGTTAACTAATTTGAGCTGAGGTACAGATGATGTGGGGAGGAGAGAAAATGGGAAATGGATTACGTCATAAATTTCATAAAGATGTTGCTGTGTTTACTCCTTGCAGGTCTCTATAGATCAATCAGTTTCTTCAACCTCAGATGGCAACACATTGATAAACACAGGGCAGTTACCTGATAGGGGCAACACGCAGCTCTTGGGAACTTCCCAGAATGTTGCAGACCAAGGATATACCACAGCTGGCGCTGCAGAGGCAGGGTAAGAAAAGCACAGCAGTGCTATATGGCAGTTCTGTTCAGTTACATTCCCCTTTCTGGTTGTAAGGAATGGGCACTTAAACAGGAACCTGAGAACAAGATGTGCTGTGTCTGTCAGCACTAGAACGCACTTGTCACAAGACCTTACTGCAGCATTTCTGCATGCAGAAAGAGTGGTAGTAAAATAAGCCTTGCAACCCAGTTTTCCAGAATTAAATGAACATGAAGCCTGATTTCTCCACCCACTAAAAGAGCTTCATTATTCAAGAAATGAAGAACGAAGAAATTCCATTTTTGAAACCTGTTAGCATAAAACCAGGCTTTGAATAGACATCTGTCTTCTGTCTGTTTTAACAAAGGAGGACCCTGCAGGTCTAATTAGATTAAGTAGGTTGATGAAATCCAAGATGTTCTAACCTGGAGGTGAGACACCAGGGGAAAGCGACTTTAAAAATAAACTATATTAGCACTCGTTTCCTGTGGTTGTATATTACGGTAAAAAAAAAAAAAAGAGCCAATGTCTAAATGTTTGCTCTCAGTTGCTCCTGAGTACGGCTGTATGTATTATAGTGTGCATTGGGTCAATATAGCAACGACCTCGTTACCTCAGAGGGAAAATACTGGTCTGATGCTTTTAGTTGTCCTTCTTGAGATGAAAAAGAAGATAATTGTGGCAAAGTCATTGTTAGGAAGAGAAGAGAGAGCATTTTTCTTAAATGTACGTATTTGAACAAATCTGGCAGCTTCCTTGATTTTTTTGAACATGCTTCTATTTACTTCCCAGCTCTCAGCAGTGTTCAGCAAGTACGCTGACTTCCTCCTCCACCTTGATAGAGATTCTTGAAGCCATGAAACACCCCACGTAAGTTTTTAATATAAATATGCTTAACATCTGTCTAGTTTTCTAAGAGGACATGAGGCATGGAGTCACTCAAAGGAGAGCTGCATGTCAGCTGTGGAAGACTCTTAAGCTTCCTTTTGTTACTCAATTCCAATCTCTCAAAGACGGAATTTTATAGAAATTGAGGTACAAGTACTGCTGCAGAGACTTAGAATTGCAGAATCTTGTCAAAGCAAGAATTCTCAGTAAGACACTAAAGTGCTGTCAATGTCAGCTCTTCATACTGTTATCAGAAGCTAGTGATATGTCACTCTGGGGGCATTATGATACACATTCTTGTTGTGTATCTTTATCCCCCTTTTTTTTTTCCCAGCAGTAGTTTTTGTCTTTGTCACTTAGAAGAGCTATCACTCAGTCCATGTTAACATGTGTGACTTGCTGTGATTCAGCACAGGGATCCAGCTGCTCTCTGAACAGAAGGGCCTCTCTCCATCCTGTTTCATCAGTGCAGAAGTTGTACACTGGCTGGTGAATAATGTGGAAGGTGTGCAAACCCAAGCTATGGCGATTGACATAATGCAGGTAAGAGAACTGTCAAGGGGTATATGGAGGGCCAGATACCTTATTCTGTGAAGAAAGTAGAATTGTAGAGGATAATTTCTGTTTCTTATTAAAATCATCTTATTGGTAGGTATTGAAAACAGTGTTCAATAGAATATGAGGTAATGATGACATTTCTTTGATTCCCTATCACAAAACAGCAAGATATTCTTCAGGAGTAAATATATATTATTTTTTCCACTGGTATATGACAGTTCTGTGTATAACCTCCAATTAGCGAGTAGTTACCAAGAACTTTCTCCATTGTGTTAGAATTATGAGGCACTACAGTGTGATTTGGTTTGAGGTCTAGCTTTGCCTTTTCTTCTGATAATTACTTCATGAAGTTTTATTAAAAACAGCATATGACCTCTCTTTTATGGATGCTGAAGTATACATACTTTATGCAAGATACACTGCTTGTGTTCATTAATTTTTTTCTTCCCTGTTGAACTGTGTCAGGGGCAGAAGGTTGGAAACGTTTTGGAGTTCATTCCTCTGCTGAGATCCCATATCAATTAACAGAGAACCTAGAATGTTTCTAAACTCTTACCTTCCTATAAAACCAGAGCAGAGTAAGGGAGGAACGCAGACATCTGCAGAAAGGTCAAATGCAATTTCTCAGGGAGATAAGGACTTGCTACATTTACTGAATATCAAGAGGTACCACTGCTGATATTCTCGTTAGGCACATACCTGGACAAAAAGATGTCAAGAAAAAGAAAATTATTTCCTCATGTTCTCTAGCAACCTTTTTATGTAACTGGAAGAGTGACTTGTCCTCTTTTATCGTGTTTGCTCTGTTCTCTTTTTTTTGTTCAGAAAATGCTAGAAGAGCAGCTTATTGTCCACGCATCTGGAGAAGCTTTACGAACCTTTATTTATGGCTTTTATTTTTACAAGATTGTTGTGGACAAGGAACCAGACCGAGGTCAGCATTGTGTTATTACAAGACTTTCCTCATTATCCCTTTGCATAATCACTAGTTGTACTTGATTATTATGGGTGCTGCAGCAGAAATGCAGTCTGGGAGCAAACAAAACCTGCTCTAGAGAGTCAAAGTAACTCAGCCTTTCTGTTTTTAAGAAAAAAAAAAAAAAAGATTGCAGATAACATAACCCCTTCCTTCTTCCCCTTTTTCAGAAAGAACTGTGTCTCTCTCTTGGTCTTGGAATACTTCTTTCTAACTGCCATCTGTCCTTCCCCTTGCTTTTTGTTCAGTGGGCATGCAGCAGTCTGCTATGTGGCACACAGCTGCTATGGATGACTTCTCCGCCTTCCAGAGGAAATGGTTTGAGGTGGCATTTGTGGCAGAAGAGCTCCTGCACTCGGAAATCCCAGCGTTTTTCCTGCCCTGGCTGCCCAGCCGCCCAGCCTCCTATGCAAGTAGGCACAGTTCCTTTAGCCGCAGTTTCGGAGGACGGAGCCAGGCAGCTGCACTATTAGGTAGATGCACAGCACAGGTGACAGCTGGGGAAGTTCATGGGGGTAGTTTGAAGGGGGAAGAGCAGCCAGCCAAGGGTATGATCTCACGTGGACCAGCAATAAAGCTGCACATTTCATGCTGGCCTTACACGTGTCTTGCACATGGACTTGTTAGCATATGCTGGAGGTGTGTTTCACTGGCTGAGCGGGCAATTTTTGCTTCTGAGTAGCAGAATACAGTAAAAAGCATTTTTTAAATATTCCTTGTTCCTCAATGTCCCCTCCATGTCATCCTCTAGAATTCAGAGAGGAAAATAATGACTTTGTCTCCTTGTGGATCAAGAGATGTTCTTTACAACCTGGCATGAGCACAGAGGGATAAGTTGTGAGAACAGCAGAGCAACCAAACCGTACCTAAAGTGACATGCTTAATTGTTTCTTAATGGCAAAAGCCACAGTGAGATTCAGATGTGTTAAGAGAAGTTTTCTGTGATGGGCTGGAGGCTTCTCAGCTAATCTGAATCACGTATAGCCTTATATTAAAGTCTGGGAAGCCCAGCTACAAATGATCCCTGCAGTGTGGAAGCAGCAGGGTTTGTGTACGGAAGATCTTGCTGCTGTGCAAGATACCAATATAATATCTAAAGTTCTGTAATGTGTGAAGTATAACACTGACTACCACTAACAGCCTGTGAAACATACTGGCTGCATGATTGACTGTGTTGCTTTGTCAGCTTTTTGTTGCATTTCCAGGCCAGCCTGAGTCACTTGCTTTTGTTCGTCTTTCCCTGTTTAAAATTACAAGAAAAATCATTGCTATGGAACTGCAACTTCAGATTTATTTAGATGCATCTTTTAAAGGCCTATCAATTAAGGGTAAAAAGAAAATTCTGCTGTTCTCCTGTTCCATATATTTGACATTCTGAAGAGAAATGACTTACTGCTGGTGCAGTATCTCTTAAACCTGAAGTTCCAGTAATCTGTGTGTATTTCTGAAAGCCTTGTTTGAAGAGGAACAGCATCAGAAATGGGAAAGTGTTAAGGATAGGAAATCTGAACTAATGGTTAATCCCCTGTAGCCAACATATGCAGTATATTTTTCCCTGTCACACAATAAATCTGTTGCCTTGGCTAGTATACAACCTTATTAGCTCAATGATTGGCCAGAGCGGAAGCCTGAACGTAGGCTGGCGTGAAAGTATTGTGAAGGCTGGAGGTGCTTGGGCCATGTCCTGTTCCTGCTTTGATCTCTTACTCACTATTTAGCCCGAGAAAACCACTTCACTTTTCTACATCTGTCCTCTTTTGTGAGATGGGAAGAGTGAGACTCAGTAAGCTTGCACCTGGGGAAACAGGCAATGAAAAAAAGGGTGCTTTAGTGCCCTTCTCGCCTCTTCTTTAACACCAGACAGGGGAGAGTGTATTCCCTCAGCATGTGATGTAGTTACATACCTGTGTAGCCCTGCTTTTTCATTTCAGTTGGAATTATGTCCGTTCTGCTGTTTAACTAATTTGCAATCCTTGGATGAATGAAAAATGCCTCCAGATTGCTCACATGCAGTCTGATTATTCCAGGAATAATAGTTTCTTGGAGAAAAACCCAGTGTAGAACTTTTTTCTTACAAAGGAACTAGTTTAATTGATGTTTCTGTGCTGTCCCTCTTCTAAACAGTATTTAAAAAAAACAACTTTACCAGTTCATCTGAGGCAAGAAGCTTTACTAAACCCAGATGACCTCTGGTCCACGTGACTTCATTTGTTCCTCTCTTGGCTTTGATTTGGTTGTGGTTTTTATTTCTTCCCCTCCCCACCTTCCCTAAATGTCAGGCTGTGACATAAAATTGCATGCAAACATTGGGAGCTCTGGAACAAGCTCCACGTGTCTCTAAAATCTTTATCCCTCCCAATTGCCCTATCACTTGCCCGGTGATTGTCCCCTTTCCCTTCCCAGTGGAAGCCTGACCTGTGATATACCTAATCTTGTCCCTTTTGATTTATAGCACTGCATGCACTACCAATTGTAGTCATGTATGTAGTATAGTCTGTGACTGGAGAATAACCTGCCTGCTCCTCCCCGATTTACTCAGTAAATCGTTAGTTAAATACTCAGTGGTACAAGACAATTGGGAAGCAGGTGAGTCCTCTTAAAATCAGATCTATGGAAGCCAGAGTTTATTCTATTAAAATTAAGTTGGTTTTAATCTGAAGCTTCTAAATTCAGACACATGGATATTTCTCATCAGTTTTTAAGATCCCTTTGATTAGCTCACCTGGTTGGACTGTGTTCCTGTTGCTTTGCCTGTGAATTACAGCTGCAGGCAATGTGGCGAGAGAAGCTTCAGTCCTAATGGAGAGTCTGCATTATTTGGAAAAAGGAACTGTCTGAGGGAGCAGGGAGCTCATTCTTCACCGTGTGCTAGTTTGGACACTCTGGACTGTGGTGTTATCACTGACCTCTTGGCTAATGACCAACACGTACCTGACTGGGCCGCTTCCGCTTTACAGCTTACGGGGTGTTGTTTTCCGACGTACTTTGTTACAAAACTGGCACCCGGGTTCATACGTTGTTACAAAACTGGCACCATAGCCTTCTAACCACAAGCATTGCGTTCACAGTGATATTCCACTGAAAAGGAGCAAGAAAAAGAAAATCACGAGATACTGGTCTGTCTGACAATACTGGACCAACTCAGAAATTGCAGATGATACATTTCACAAAGACAAAAATGGATCGTATTTACAAAACAAAATTGGGTGATGTTCTTCCATCTTCATTGGTTTTTTCTTTTGTTTTGTTTTGTTCCTAAGCTGCAGTAATAGCAATATAAAGGATTTTCTTAGAACCTTGAAAACTGTCTCCAGCTGACTTGCAGTAGAAGTAAAGGTGGGAACTTTCCATCTACCTTGAGGAAGAACTTCAACCTCTTTTTTTTTTTAACACCATTAAGCCATTAAATTAGAAGGTCATTTAGAAGCTGGCCATATAAAAGGGTGCACACCTTCCTCTACTTAAGCAAGAAATAACAGTATCCATCCCTCATGCATCATGAAAAAAAAAAAAGCAAAGGTTTTTTAACAGGAGTATTGCAGCTCTTTGCTTTGTGTAAATTTTTAACATTAAAGTTAAATTATGTATTTGCCTAAAGAAAAGTTGAAAGTGACAACATGGTTCTTAGCAGGACTTTGGTCTCAGAGTCAGGAGATCTGGGCTTTACCCCTGGCCGTGCGGTTGGCTGTATGACACCAGCCGGGTCACTTCCACTTCTGTGCTTCTCTTCCTCTCTTGCCTGATACCTGAGATTTTCTTTCACTGGGATGCTGGGGTGTAAGGCACAAGGGGAGCTGGATCTTGGGCGCTATCCCAGCGCTTATTGCAAAGCAGTAGAAGGTATTGCAGTGATCCTAACGCTGCTGCGTGAGTCTTGGCTGACTTTTCATGCCGTTACAAAAAAGTGTTGGATGCGCAGTTTTAGCAATGCGGTACTGTGGGATATTGGTACGGGGTTAAAGAAACAAGAAGTTTAACTTCTAACCTTCTTTAGCTGTGGAAAGTCCTGGAATGCTCCTGCCCTGTGTAACAGCGCCCTGTGTAACAGCACCCTGCTGTGATTTCTGGTGGGGGCATATAGAAATATTAAAACCAATTTGGAATGTCTTTGGTATGAAGGAGCTGATGTTGTCTAGCCATATTTAATTATGGCACCGGTTGCTTATTGATTAGCTGCTTGACTCTTGGTTCTGTCTCTGACAGAACATTTCAGCAGCTGAAATGTTTTTTGACTGCTTGGGGAGGTAATTCTGTAGCACAGATCCCCGGTTCGAGTAATACTTCACATTTTTTGTCTTCTGTCATCTGGATGAGCAGCATTCTGCTAGCCCAAAAATATCTGGGGAGGAGTGGGAAGAACAAATTCATTTCAGATAGCTTGTCTTGTTTCTTCTGTTCTCTTCATCTTGTCTCCCGCCCTCTCTTTAACGCATCTTTTAAATATACCCCTATTCCTTGCCTGCGTAGCTGCCACAGTGCCTGAGCAACGGACAGTGACGCTTGATGTGGATGTGAATAACCGCACTGACCGTTTGGAGTGGTGCAGTTGTTATTACCATGGCAATTTCTCCCTGAACGCTGCCTTTGAAATTAAGTTACACTGGATGGCAGTGACTGCAGCTGTTCTTTTTGAGATGGTAAGAGTCCTGGTGTTCTGTGTGGCCACAGCGATGCCTGTCTGGCCTCTGTATCCCTTATGCTACTGGGGACACTGTCATGTGAAGTTGATGGGAAGTACTAGGGGAGAGACAGTGGGTTGGATCTGCCCTTATTTCCATAAGTAATTTTTGCTGATGGTCATTAGCATTGCTGCATGTGGTCATCATTTATCATGCTATCTATAGTCATTCTGTCTGTGGGATAGTGTTCTGCTTTTCGTGGGTTTCATGCACAGTATGCAGAGATCAGTACAGGTCAAGGTGATATTTAAGTCCCCCTTAGGCAAATCTTAAACCCTGAGCTGGGTCTTTGGAAAGGAATCTATTTCATGTTGCATTTCTTCTCTCCCTGAACCTAAAAACTGTAAATCTCAGTGGAATTGCTTTCATGACAGGGTTTTTCCAGGCTATGTGTTCTTCCTGTTTAGCAACGCTTTTTAGCTTTAAAAAAAAAAAAAAAAAAAAAACACAAAAAAAAAAAAAAAAACAACAACAAAAAAACCCCACCCCAAAAAACCCCAACCAAACAAAAAAAACCCCCCAAAAAACCCCAAACCCCTCATGCAAGCAGTTTGTGCCATTTTTTGCTTAATTTTTAGATTTATTTTGTTTCATTTTCCCTTTTGTAACCTGTAAAACTCAAATTATTCAGCACCAGGTTTTACCCCACCCAGCCAAAAAGCACTTGGTGATTGTTTTTGCTTTTACTTAAAATCTATTGCACTGTTCCAGTAAAGCAGCAGTGCTTAGCCACTGATGATAAGTAGGCTGAATCAGTTCCTGAAAAATGTCCTATTTTAAAGTGCTTTCTGATTGATGTGGCACTTAAAAAAGAAAAGCCTGATGTCTTGTGCTTGTACTGCGTTGCTTACAAGGACGCCTGTGTGCTTGCCATGCAAAGCAAGCTGAGCCTGTGAGGAATTGAGCATGTCTCATCTATTCTCAGGGAATGAATTGCTCATATATACATACGTGCCCTTCTTCAGTTTGATATATGTTGTATGATTCGTTGTTTGAATCTTTTCTCAGGTTCAGGGTTGGCATCGGAAAGCCACGTCCTGTGGTTTCTTGCTAGTTCCGGTCTTGGAAGGACCCTTTGCGTTGCCCAGTTACTTATACGGAGACCCACTTCGAGCTCAGTTGTTCATCCCACTCAATGTTAGCTGCTTGTTGAAGGAGGGTAGTGAGCATTTGTTTGATGGTAAGAAATGTCCTTTGTTTTACCCCCGGTATACTTTTCTGCAAGCAGGGCCCATCTAGCACATAGCTGATGTGAAGAGCCTCGTTTACCAGACGTGCATTAGCTGGATGAAGGGCCTGTTTTCACATCTCGGGAGGGTGGTGCTCAGAGGGAGCCGTGCTGGCAGGCTCATCAGCATGCAACAGTGTATGAAGTTGGCAGCAAGGAGTGCCAAGGCACAGGAAAGGTTGTCTCCCAAGTGATCTTTTTTGCCATAACGTTGCATGCCATTCTAGAGCCTATGTCAAGCAGTTACTGTGTTTGACATGGTGTTATACTCTAAGAGTCTGTTTTGCTGGTAGCCCCTGCCCACAGCTGCTCTGCATTTGTATCCTGCATTTGTTTATTCTCCCCCTCAGTGCGATAGGCTTTCAGGACTGCCATCCTCTTTTTTTGCTACCATGGTTACATTCATGGTAAGAGTGTTTGTACATGAGATTAAGAGCTAGAAACTGCAGTCTCTTTTTCTGCAGTGTGACCTCGCCCTTTTGAGTGACGTTGTTGTGGTAAGTCTGAGGTGGAAGCTCAAAGATCAGAGAACTCTGTCCCTGTGCAGAGAGAGGCAAAATTGCATTGTGAGAAGGGACAATTAGCAAAAGGCTCTGTTCTAAAATAGTAAAGACGATAGTTTTCTTTATTTTCATTAACCCTTGATCCAATGTCCAGGTGTAAATGTAAAACAGTTAGTGACAGATCCATATGCTGTGAGGTTACTGTAGCCCCACTGACTTTCAGAGCAGTCTGTGGTGATACACAGCAGCCCACTCTCCTTCCTTACCCCCTCCCAAACACCCCATTATGTTCCCCTCCTTCATCTTGCGAGACACAAAAGTGAAGTTCAAGGATGAATCTGCTACTGGAGTGTACAAGACACATCTCTAATAATGTCTAGGGAAACCAGAGTGCACACAGGTCTTCTGAGGAAAACTGAAGTCTTGAAAAAGAAGGAAATAAAGCAGCTTTACTAAGCAATTGTTACCTCTTTCTTTGTTTCAGGCTTCGAACCAGAAACATACTGGGACCGTATGCATCTCCTCCAGGAAGCAATAGCATACAGGTATGTATGGAGCAGAATGTCTGAAGGGTTCCTATCTCCTCGGATAACGCAGGATGAAGACCTGTGCTGAACAGCCACTCCTGAGTTATGTGGGTTCTGTGCCGTCTGCCTCTCTGAAGTCTGCTTGCAAATTATTAGACTAAAATATCAGTAGAATGCTTGGAGGTGGTTCTGTAGGTGCAAGGGGCAGGTAGGTAGTGTTTCAACCTTTCGCTCATTAGCAAAGCATTCTCTCCTCCTAGGGACAGCATTGGCTTTGGAAGGTGCCCTGTTATTCTAAGTTAGAAGCAAATAGACTGTAAATAGATTTCTTTCTGAGAAGGGATGGTTGTTTCCTTCATGTGTACTTAACACCGTCTTGAACTGGATGACAACCGATGATTGACAATAGGCAGGAGACTGGGATGTGAGCTGTACGTAGGAGGTTGGGCCCAGTTTAAGAAGGAATTTTTGGAAACTTGAATACTACCTAGCCTTACCCTTTTGCTTGAGCTGCCAGTTTGCTTCGCGGTGTTGCTGCCAAGGTTTTTTTCACAATAGAGAGACTACCTTTTTTAATTGCCAAGCTAAAGAGCTTGGAAATAAGCTTTCATTAGCTTAGAAAGCAGAAGAGGAACAAGTATTCTCCAAACAGCAAAGAACTGTCAGGTGAGCCACTTGAACTTCTGCGTGGCATATTGTCCAGCATGAAAAAAATGATGTTACATCTTAAAACATACCCAGGGAATGTCTGTCTTGACTATTGCTCTGCCCTCATTTGTGTGGAGCTGCCCCATTTTGTCAGAAACTGCTCAGTGCCCTCCCAAACTGAGCTACTGGCGCTCTTGTTTTCGGCACGAGTTAGGACAGAGATCAGTATGGAGTTAAAAGCTTTCACACTGTGCCTAGCAGGGGCAGAGAATATTTGGCCAAAGAAAAGGGAGCTTTTGTGATAGTGGAAGGTTTTTCCTGGTGTCCCTGCCTTGGGCTGGAGGAATCCTAGCTGGAGTGGCTCTTTTTATCTTTTTCTTTTTCCTTTTTTTTTTTTTCTTTTTTCTCCCTGGTGTTTGTTTCTCCAGATTTGGTTTTGTGCAAGATAAATACTCGGCCTCTGCATTCAACTTCCCAGCTGAGAACAAGCCCCAGTATATCCATGTCACAGGTGAGCAATATTTGGCAGGCATTGGGGCAAGGAGGAGGCTACTATAAACAGAAGAACCATTTTACATGCAGTTTGTGTTTTGTGTCAGCAATGTTGGTCCTCATTATGTCCCTAGTCAGATGACAAATAGCTGAATCAGCCAACACAAACCGGAAAACTGGAGAGGCAGTAGGAAAAGCACAAAGTGTTGCTGCTAATCAGTGGCATTGGTTTGAAATCTTGCTTTATAGTGTCTCTGAAACTTTTCTTTCCAGGAGATGGAGAAATAAAAAAAAATAAGGCAGAGCTTATTCCAAGTGCAGTGTAAATGTGTATCTAGAAGCTAGAAGGAGGGAAAAGTGTTGGGACAAGTCAGTGCTCTGTTCTCATGCTTAAGGTCAGTTGTAGATGCATCTCTACCGTATGTGGTCCACCCTGTGTGGGAGATAGCTAAAGCATTTAGCATCCACTTGCTTTCGTTGCTGTTCTTCATAGATGTTGGTGATCTATCAGCATGTCCGTCTAAGCTCCATGCATGGCATACTAGAGTAAAATAACTTGGTATGTTCAGACGGATTGCTGAGACGTGAAAACAATGACAGGAAGAGAGTTTTTGGAAAATTGCAGAAGAGAATGGAAATTGATGTAATTAGAAAGATGGATCAGAGCCTACAGCTTTGCTTCATCCCCTTCTACAAAGAGAAAGGCAAGACTAAGTGTTCTCTCTCCCAGTGTTGTTGTTTGCAGGAAGTAGCATGTAAAAGTGAAGGAGGAAAAGTGTATCCCATTTTATCTTGCTAAAAGGCAATTAAATGAAACTCAGTCCAGGTTCCTTTTCAGAATTTAACA
Organism: Phaethon lepturus; assembly: GCF_000687285.1. Taxonomy (NCBI): domain Eukaryota; kingdom Metazoa; phylum Chordata; class Aves; order Phaethontiformes; family Phaethontidae; genus Phaethon; species Phaethon lepturus. The sequence goes on along the minus strand of NW_010537145.1, from coordinate 1,832 downwards.
TGTTCAGCTACCTGTTATAGGGACTTAGGTCTGCCCGAGACTGAAGTCGTGTCTGTTTCCTCCAGGGACGGTGTTTTTGCAGCTACCATATTCCAAGCGGAAATTTTCTTGTGGTCAGCAGCGACGCCGGCGCAACTCCACTAGCTCCACTAACCAGAACATGTTTTGTGAAGAGCGCATTGGCTACAATTGGGCCTACAACACCATGCTGACGAAAACGTGGCGGTCCAGTGCCACTGGGGATGAGAAGTTTGCTGATCGGTTGCTGAAGGACTTTACAGACTTTTGCTGGAACAAAGATAGCCGGCTTGTTTTGTTCTGGACTGATTGTCTAGATAAGATGCATGCTAGTGCTCCATGAAATAGGCTTGTATCTCTTAGGGAGACGGCTAAGAAGCTTACCTTGTGGCAAGGAAGTGGAGGCAAATGATGACTGGAGAAGAGCCTCTCTGTTAGATTCATCTTGAGGCCCTAAGAGGACCTGATCAGTATTGCTGTTGATATTCAACAGAATTTGATTAAGCTCTTGGAAAAAGAACCTGAGCTCTTGGCTTGCCAATATCTGTCACCTGACCTCAGCTTGGTTTCAAGTAGCTGCAGTCCTTGATTGCCAAAACTTCAGTTAGAGCAGAGGTAAAGGAGGGAGAGTGCAAATGGCTTTCAAGGGCAGTTAGATTTGGCACAGTGTGAAGGTAGCAGCTTACGATTGTTGGAAACGATTGGTGCCGTTTGCATCTGGT
>NW_010537145.1:0-1061 GCF_000687285.1 Phaethon lepturus | reverse complement strand
CTTTCCCTTTTGAGGTGTACCTGACTGTGTGAATATGTAAGATAAAATGTGAGAGACACTTGTTAAATTTCATACGTGTAAATAAGTAAAAATGCAGAAAATCAAGTGACCTGATGTTTTGTTGTAACTCCAGACAGCAATACAGAATCGGGGAGTAAAGGAGAATAATTGCCAAAAGGAAATACTGCTGCTTATGTCCAGCATGATAATGAAATACTCAGAGTTCAGTGGTGGGGCTTTGTCCTTTAAGCATCCAGGACGTTCTGTCTCCCAGTCTGGATCTAGAACAGTGTCACGCAGCAGGAGCAAGAAGCCAGTTACTGTCCTGCAAGGCCAGCATCCAAGCCTAAGGGGAAACCAAAAGCAACAGAACACAAGGTGCTGCTGCTTGAAGGAACAAGGAGAATTATGAGCAGACTTTAGGGTATGTCTGCATGCAGCAAAACAAAGAGGCCTGTGCTCAGGTATGTAGTTTTCATCTTTGCAGAGAAAGCTCGTGTGTGCCACGTGGATGGGGCATGAGCTGGGTTTAAGTGCAGATTTAGGGCGGGTTTGTGACCAGCACCCGGTGGTGCTCTGTGTGTGGGGGCTGTTGACTCCTGCTGTGAGCTCGTTACTGTTGCTGTCAGTCCTCCTAAATTGAACTCGGCAGAGGGCTGACACGTTCGCAGCGGTGCTGAGAGCCGACTCAAGGAAAATCACAGCTGCCTCGGTTTTATTCCCTAAGCTGAGTCTGGATGACTCATCTGGTATTAGGCAGAACCCACCTCAAAAAGGTGGATTTGGTCGGTGTGCCTCTTCATTCAGTTCATCCAAGTGTGTCAAGTGCCCAGGGCGTGTCTGATCCCCGTTAACATCTTAAAAAATACTCCCTACTCTGAAGGCGACTTGCTGCCGTCTGTTCTGCACAGCTGTACCAGGACAGTAGCTGTGCACGCAGCAGCTGCTTTGGCCGAGCAATTTAAGGGGGGCGGGGGTGGAGGGCAGGGGCAGCGCTGCAGCCCCCGGCGTCTTCGCCCGGCCGGAGGCTGCGGACAAGGCTGAGGTTTCGGCTGGTGCGG
>NW_010537144.1:24449-39689 GCF_000687285.1 Phaethon lepturus | reverse complement strand
GGCCTTGTTGAACCTCGTGAGGTTCACATGGACCCACTTTTCAAGCTTTTCCAGGTCCCTCTGGACAGTAAGGCCCAAGCAAGGCTCCAAGCCCAGTGTCCTTGTTCAGGCTTGGATTAAACCAGGATCCTAATCCAAATTTGGTGACTACAAAGAACTTTAATCTTTCCTGTTCCCAGTTCCTGATCACCTCCAAAATGGTTTGTGCCCAAACTCAGAATCTGATGCTCCATTGCTATGCAGTTATGTCTGTTTCTGACAGTTGGTGTCTGCAAACTTGCTGAGGGTGCAGTCTGTCAATCCCACTGTGTCATTGATGAAGATATTAAAGAGTACTGGTCCCAACACAAACCCCCTGAGGGACACTACTCATCACTGATCTCCATCTGGACATGGAGCTGTTGACCACCACCCTCTGCGTGTGACCATCCAACCAATTCCTGATCCACCGAACAGTCCACCCATCAAAGCCATATCTCTCCAATTTAGCGAGAAGGATGTTATGGGAGACTGTGTCAGAGGCCTTACGGAAGTCCAGATAAACTACATCAGTAGCTCTTCCCGTGTCCACTGATGTGGTCACTCCACCATAGAAGGCCCCTACATTGCTCTGGCAGGACTTGCCCTTGGTGGAGCCATGCTGCCCGTCTCAAATACCCTCCCTGTCCTCCCTGTGCCTTAGCATAGCTTCTAGGAGGATCTGCTCCATGATCTTCCCAGGCACAGAGGTAAGGCTCACAGGTTGGTAGTTCTCAGGGTCGTCCTTGCTACCCTTCTTAAAAATGGGACCATAGCATGACATGCTATTTTACATAACAGTTATAAAGCAGTAAGGTAGGTGTCCTGAGGATCTTACGCTTCTCTAATACGGTTTGGGATTTTTTTTGGTGCTGAGATTTTAGGAGGATTTCCTCTACTATGCCCTTATCTTACGTCCATTATAAAACCTACTTATCACACCTGCTATCAAGTGAGGCTTCTACTCTAATTGTGTTAAATCAAAATTTCATACATTAAAGATATTTTCTTCTCTTACCTTAAGCATGTATGCAGTAGCATTCTAATAAAAGCTCTGATAGCACTGTTACTGCTCCTAAGTTGATGGTTGTTGGGCCTGAGGGCAACTCTGGGTGTTCAGTTGTAACACCATGTCAGGTGATGATGTAAGTGGGACCTCATCTGTTTTCCTTGAGGTGCTATCAGCCTTGGAAGTCTGGAATTCTAGTGTGATTTAAACGTGTGCTGGTGATTCAGCAAATGTTTTCTTCACAGGGATTTCAAATAATCTTTACTCTTGGGTAGCTGTGTGAAGGTGTGTGTTGCTGAGATGCAGAATGGCGTATCTACTGAGGAGGAAATGATGTTAAAGGTTCTACCATTCTTACAGCTCACTCTGAGCTTATCTCACAAGCCAGCTCCTTCTGTCCCTACCCTTTAGTAGATACAGCATCCTTAAGAGGATGATGATGTGGTTGGTTTGGTGTTAAGGTGCAATTATATATGTTGACTATTTAGAGGTTCCCATTTAGAACCTCTTTTTTTACTTTGTTTTGAACAAATAAAATGAAATTCTGTGGGAAGTAAGGACTTACCTATTATATGTTGAAAAAATGAATGTGAATATTCAAGTGTTTGTGCAAGGCGATATCTCAACACTTCATAGTGTTTACGTTCATATGAGATAAGTAGGTAGGTTCAAGCCATGTATACCGACCTGCTTTGTGAACTTCTGGTGCCTGGAATGAATGGACGCCTATAAGAGAAAGATTATAACCATTAGATCACGTCCCAATAATTTTTGCTTTCTTTTCTATGTACACTACATGCCTTTTATACGGAAAGACACTGTATGTATATATTTAAGGAAAGAATCTGATTTTTCCATATTTCTGTCTGGATGAGCAGTAATAAACCAGCATGTGCCATGATTTGCTCATGCTTATGTTTCAGTGACTCAAGGTTAGGGGGTTAGGCCAGCTGTGTACCTTTCCATTCAGTCCTAGAAGTTGCTAGTGGCACAGATAAAGGGTACAATGCAAGCCTTTTTTCACCACTAGTGTCATTTTTAAAGCTTAGTTGAAAGTGTAGTAGCCTACATTTGTTCATGTTGTATGACAACTGTGGCACTGAGAAGAGAATTTCAAGTTTTAATATTAGAACTTGTTAGAACTGGTTTACAAGCACAATAGAAATTCTAAAACGAACTTCCAGGTTTTGAACTTCTTCACCTTGGGCATGCAAGGAGAACAGAATTTTGTTAGAAGAATATGTGTTGTCTACAGAAGCATAATATGATGTCGAAGGTATCCTTTTTTTTTTTTTCCCCAGCCTCTCAAATAACCGATTCCTCTGACTTGGAATGTGTTGTATTTACAGTAGAATTTGCTTTGCATTTTGATAGTACTTGCAATTACTATCTTGTATCTTATCTTGGAGGAAGAGAAGATTGTTTGGTTTGGACTTTTGCAAATCAAGTGACAAGATTTTGCAAGTTTAAAATATTAAAAGAAATTTGTTCAAGGAGAAATTTAAGATACTTAAACTTTGTGGTTCCATAGTCATCTGCTTGCTTAACAGTCTAGAATTATGCGGTAAATAAAGTTGCTGATCAGATTTACTGCTGTAAAGAATTTATTGTAGATGAAATTGTGTTATCTCCGATGCATATTCTAATTCTGGTATCAAACCCATACAAAACAGTGAAAGCGTAGGGGGTTTTTTCCATTTCTGTTTTTGGTGAATATGTTACAAGAGTATGAAAATACTCATATTTTCTCCCATGTATGCCTGTCCACTTTTGCTCCAGAAGTTATGTTTTATGTTCATATCTGGCATTCCTTGAAAACAGTTTATTCAGAGTATTAATCAACCAGACTGCAGTTTATACAACTTAAGAAGGTTGTGATTTCCAATCAAATATAATCTGCTGACACAGATGGACCCAGTGAAGCCACTCAAAATTAGACTCTTAATAACAGCAGGGGGAAAAAAACCAGTAATAGCTAAGTTACTTTTAGCTCCGAATCTCTAAAAAGATGCATAGTTTTAGAGTTGGAAACTTGCATAAATGGAATGACTAGGGAATAGACATATAAAATGATGCACTAAATACATTTTTGTGGACTCCATTGACCAGTTGTCACTTTTTGTCTCCATAGTATCATAATTTCACTACAAGTATTTAGGAATACAGAAGATGTTGTCTCCCTGTGAACCAGTTGGCTGGTGGCTAAAAATAGTTATTTGCATTTCACAATCTGGAGTTCTTTTGTTGTTGTTGTAAGCAACACTAGTATTTATCTGCCTGTTTAGGAAATAGTTAGTATATTGCTCCAGAGTCTTCCAGAGAAGCAATTGCATACAACCAGCATGTAAAGCTGAGTTTTGAGTATGGTGTAGTAATTCCCTGTAAGCACAAAATGCCAGCACATGCAATGATCTTCCTAGCCTACTGTATTTGAAAAGAATGTCTCATGGTTAAGTGGAGGAGATTTAGACTTTGTTCTTCATAAATTTAATTACTTGGGTTTTTTTCTGAATTCCTTTCTGTGTCAGTCTGGAAAATAATGATGTTTTTGTTGCATACTTAAGATTTTCTCTCTCTCCCTTTTTTTTTTTTTTTTGTTGCAGTAACTTAAAATACAGTTTCTTAGCTGTTTATCTTCCAAAAACCTAACAGGAAATTCAAAACCATTCATTTAAATCCATTCATTGAAAGCAAAAAACACCAACAAACCAACAAAACAAACTGCTATGCTCCTAATAAAACCACTTGCATTACCACAATTATAGTAAGGATGTTATAAAGAGAAGGATATGTTTCAGGCAGAACAGTTTGCTTTTCAGAACGATGTGAGAAAAGCCAGCTGATACTTGTTAGCTCTGCTGCAACTGCAATATCCTCTTTTCAGTGTTTTCCTAGAAACTTTCAGGTTATATAATCTTTCTTTTTTCCTACTCTTTTCAGAGTAATTCTGCAGTCCAGTGTTCAGAAAAATAAAACCTCTGAACCTAGCATTTCTGACAGTACAGACATTACTAAAAGAACTACCAGGTCTGCTGCAAGAAAAAACAGTTTAAAAAGGTGAGAGTTACCCTCTTTACAGATCCAGTAACTGTTCTCTAGGCAAATACTATGAGCTGACTTATCCATTGCTGACAGGAGCTTTTTGCCACGGTTCAACTCCTCCTTCTGGCAATGGTAAATGAGAAGCAATGTTATGGTTTATGTCAGGTACTGAGAATATCTGGAACCTTAAATCTCATGTCGTTTGTTGATGTTGCTCAGTCTTTCAGCTTTGAGAATTTTATATTGTAATTCCTAATGTGAGTCAGAATTACTGAGGGTGAGAGATTTTGATAACAAAAAAAAAGCCTTTCTTTACAAAATCTCTGCCTGAAGTAAGAGGTGGAAAAGTTGTTGACAGCATTAAGTCAACTATTAGCCAGTACATGAAATCAAAACTAAGAGGAATTTGTTGAACAGATAAATGCAGTAGTACAGGAGAGGTGAAGTGTACAAAATGCATGTGTATACTGCTATGACAGTTTGTACTGAAGAGTATGATTGATAGTCTGAACTGAACTTGTTTGGTAAAACTTGATGAAATTTTAAATTTGTATAGATCTATGCAAGACTGAAGGTGCCTTTTGACCCAGAAGCATACGGCCACACTAGTACCATGTTTCTTTGTGTGTGCATCTGTTCATGCTCCTCCGTGGAAGCTCTCGAGGTCATTATCAAAGATGAGCCTGGGAGTGTAGCTTAAAGCAATTTCCAGGCAATTTCCAGTGATTACAATTGACCAGAATTTGTCTTGTACTTACAGTGAAAAACTTTTGAATGGGTCCATCAGGTGCTGAAGAGACTTACTTTTCTTGGGAAGAGTAAAAGGTGGCAAATAACAAAAAAAGTAGTTATGTAGCTTGATTTATAAATATTGCTGAAAATGCCAAGTTCTTGTGCAGCTTTTTCCCCACAGAGCTTTTCTTTCCCCTTCCTTATCCTGTTACCTTGAAAGTAACAGAAGTTACGAAAAATTCACTCTATCAGGCAATGGAAAGTCATTAACAGTAGACTGCAGTAAGTTCTAGTCAGAGAATTTTTAGCAGTGGCTATATGAATTACATTTTGTTTAATGTATAAATAAATACATTAAATAATCTCTTTTACTCGAACTGTGTGTTTTACTAAAAATCTGAAGTATTTTTCAGGGTTCTCCTGTTTGGTTTGTTGTTTTTTTTCCTCCATTTTGCATCATTTTCACCATGTCAATTTTGGTCCAAACAGTTTGATGGGATTCTGCCTGTTTTTATTCTTAATGCCTCTCGCAGTTTCAAGTTCCTTGCAACTCTTGGTAGCTGTATACATGCACAGGTGTAATTGAACAGAGATTTTAAGTTCCTGGAAAACACGCTTCCAAGTTGACCTTTGTGTTGTGTGAGATGAGAATACCTATCCTTAGGAGGAAACAACATCCCTAAAATAGATTTCATAGAAGATTTCACTTATTTTGAAATAAATCCTTATGTGTATTGTGAGGCTTATGACTCCAAGGAGCAAGGATCAGGTTGATCTCAAACTTCATAAACTACTTCATATCTTAATGGATTTTCTACAACTTCTACCTCAAATATTTCATTCTATATACTGTTTCTTTTCTTCTAACTTTTGAGGTCAAAGAATTTCAGTCACTTTATGTTTGGATCCAATAATCAAATTTGTCCTGAATAGTTATGTCACAGTTCTGGAGCTTTTAATGATCTTGTCATCTGAGAGAGCCAATTGAGTGCTGGTTCTTCTGAAGGGTATTTCAGTATGACTGTACAATTTCATGGACCTAGAAGGCAGAACCTTATTGTGAGTCTTGAAGATGTCCTTTTATTTTTCCTGTAGCATTTGGCAAAACTTCACTCATTTTCTTTAAGCATCCCTTTGTTTTTTCATCTCTTTTAAGTTTGTTTTAATTTCTTGAAGTCTGTGCAGTTTGCATTACCTTATAGTGCTCAAATTGACTGACCCATTCCAGATCAATTAGATTGCAGGGTAGAGGAGAATAATTATTATTACAAAATTGAGGTCATCCCCTATCCAACATCTGTCTTTGTCAGGATGTTGTTGCCTTCTCTGAACTTCCAACATTACTGTGTACCCTTATTCTTTCATTTTCTTGTCTCACATGTTCCAGTGGAAACATCTTGCAGTGTTTTTACATTAACCTCATTTGTTGATGCTTTAGGTCATTTTAGTCAATTCTTACTGTAGCTGAATCACATTTGTGACCCATCCTAATGCAGTATAATCAACAGAGTTGCGTAGTTCATTTGCCATTTCATCCTTCAGACTGTTGGACACTATCATAGAATGCCCCCAGAATGATTTTGCAGCCAAAACAGCCACTTACAGCTAAAACACTCTATTCTGCCTTTGTAAAGAGAATTTAGGGAATTTCAACCCTATTCATAACATTCACTGCATTTCCTTTGCAGAACATCTCTAGATGTCAGCTGCCATCTACAAAAGACCAGTACTAGTGGACATAACATACTATTCCTTGTGACTGAAATAACACTGTTGTTGAACGGCAAGAAATGGCATTATTGGAGTATTATCCAGAGTCTTTTTCTGTGGGTGCCCTTGTTTCTCCAGTTAAGACATCTTCCTTGTAAATTTGCCAATTACTGAGACATTCATGTTTGTATTTTAGAAAGGTGCATACATCAAATCCCAACGAACTGAATCATAGTAAGACAGAAATGAAACAGTCTTTCCCATGTTACCACACGTAACAGAATTAGGAATATGTATACAGTAAGAAAATGAAATCTTGAGTGGTGAAGGAATTTTGGTAGGTAGAGGTGCTTAAGGGAATGCAGGCCAAGTTATTACAAAAAAAATAATTGGGAGTATGGGGGAAAATATATAGATTCCCTTACTTCTTTTAACCAGAGAGGTATATCACAAAAACTAACGATGAGAAATACGCTTTAAAAATCTCATGTGCTTTTGCTTTGCTGGGAATTGTAAAGCAGCCTTCTGCGCCCTTGTTCAAATACTGAAAACCACCTGCAGCATTTCAGAGCTTGTCGTATGTGATCTAAATCTAGCTTAAAAAGAAATTAAAGTTTCTTTACTATTCTTTCTACTTTTCCTACAGTCTGATACCTCAGAGGGACAGAAAAAAAAGGAATGCTTTACAGCAAATGCACTTAATGAAATTATGGTACTTTGAATCCTCTGTTGCTTTTCTGTATGGAATGGAATCTTTCTTCCCGTTGTCTCTGATGACCAGTCTGTGCTCTCTTTACAACCAATATTGCTGTGTTCTTAAATGCAGTGACTTCTATCTGCTGTTTCTTTCCTTGAAATATCATTTGCTTATTTTACCTTGCCAGAAATGTTTGCTTGAAATACATATTGGGAACATATTTAACTTTTTTCCTCAAATATGTTTTATTTCAGCAGCCAATCCGTCCCAAGGACTAGAACAGTATTGCGTTAGATTTCAGATAAGCAACCAGTGTTGAAGAGGATATTCAGGAATGAAGGGGAATTGACTAGAGGGGACTTGACGCAATTCAAGGAAGATTACTTTGGCTCCATTTTTCAGCAAAAGTGAAACAGAAGAATCTCTTCTGTACTTGCAGAATAAAATGAACTGTCAACATGCTTGGCATACACTTTCCTAATGTGCTAACACCTCCTCAAACAAAACCAACAAAATCTGTGTATATTTAGACTCAGGTGTAAATACTTAAGCTCTCTATTATAAAGAGGGCTTGCTAGTATATATGATGCATGTGTATAAATTGTGATGGCAATCACTTAGCTGCTGACCACCAGAAATGGAAAGATGGTGGGAGCTTTTAAATATATAAATCTGTGTTGTCCGTTCAGACTGGTCTCAAGTCTCCACTTGAGACTGAAAATCAACCACAAAAGCTTTTTTCTTATAGTATTGGTACTCTCCTGTGTTAATTGGCTATTCTTTCTTATTTTGTATGAAGTTTTTTATGAAGCCGCAGTATTGAGTACACAAAGTAACTATTGTCCACCAAAGAGTGCTTTATTTTCAAAGGTTGTGTGGTTTGCTTATTTTGAAAAAAACTGACTATAAGCAATTAACTTGTTTTTAATAGTAATAGTTTTTTAGTTGTTCACAACCAATGGCTCTTTTAACTTGTTGTAATTGATTTAAATCTGGTAGGATTTTAAGGGGGAGGAAAAACGCTTACCATTTAAAGCAGTGCTGTCATATTGAAATGTCATTACTGTTTCTTTTCCTATCTTCAAGCCTTTTAGGTGAAACTTTAGATTACCATATCTAAAAGGTTAAGAGTTTTTCCTGGGTTTTATTGGTACACTTGATAACATTTGGATGTCACTGTTTTTTAGCTTTGAGAAACTTCATGAGTGCAGCACACAAAAAAGGGAAAATAAGCTTGCTGTACAACTGAGATCGGTAGTCTAACTCAGGGGCAAGTAGTTTTTAACATCTAGTTAACACTTTAAAAACTACAGCTTACCTCTGTTAAAAAGCAGCGTAATTTTTAGAGGAATCTGTCTGAGACTGAAAGTTTCATCCACTACAAGACTGTCTTCACACACTGGCAGCACTTTTTCCCTCCCACTTTTCACATTATGAAATCTCAAAGCTGGCTTTGCAGTGATGTACGCTTGTCTGCCAACTGAAGTTTATAGCTGCATATCCCTCAGATGAGGACTGTTACCACATAGCCTTAAATATCACACAGTTATCTGTTGATTCAGTGACTCTTAGACTAGAAAGTAGAAGAAATTGAGAGATCTGAAATGTTAGCAATGGAGTAACAAGTGTTTAAAGGTACAGATTACCTCTGCAAGTGGGAGAACTTCCTTTTTATGAATTTAAATGGACAGGTTCAGTGACTAGTTTCAATCTACATCCTTTTAAATTAAAACCAAGCTTTCTGTTAGGCTGGTGATTTTTGAATGCCAATTTGAATAACCATACATTGGCTTGAAAACATTTTGTGGCAAGAGCATCGTGAGTTGGAGGAGAAGCAGGATGTGAAGTGTAGTAAACTTACAGATAGCATCCGTGAGTTTGGATAGTCAACTTTGCAAGTATTATACAAAGAAAACAGAAGAGGCTTGTATGGTGCAAAACAAAGGACCACTGAGGCTCAGGCCTCGAATATTTTGTTTTCCTCTTAATCTTCACCCTCACCACCATTTTCTTCTAGGTGAAAAGCACCTAAAATAGAGGGACAGAATTCACCCTGATACAGTGATTAAATTTTTTTTTTTTTTTAAGTAAGCCACTTGCCCAAAAGCTGAAGTACAGGGAACCACAATAGTAGGTATATTGTGCAAATATGAATCTGTGTTTATTTTTGAAGAAAATTCTTATCTTGGAAGGCAGAATGGATGAAACTAGTGTGGTGAGAGGGTGAGAGTCAAAACAAGAAAGATTTAGTAATATTTCTTGTGTTTGGCATTGCCCTTCTGTCAGCTGAGTTTCCTCTTTTAGCATCTTTGGTTTTCAGTCTATTTCACACCCCTTCCAAATTCCGAATTGGAATTTGCCTTTTTTAAAGTAACCAGCAGAGCCATTAGCACTTTCAGGTTCATCAGAAGCAAATCTGCATAAAACAAGTGCGCAAACACACAGAATAGCAACTCTAGCTAAACCAAAACTGTATGTTTGGCATGAATGTGTTTCAGGATGGCCCTTCCACCACCCACTATTTATGTGAGAAACACATAAATATCAAAGGGATTTTACAGTTGAACTTTCCAAACAGCCTTACATGGAAAATTAACTCATTACCTCATTGTGTCCCATCTAATTGTATTGCTTTGTGTGTTCTTCTGAATTTTTAGTAATTTGTCTAGCATTTTTATGATACCATACCAAAGCTGTCTTAAGTACAAGAATGAAGAGTGGGCATGGGTGAGGGAGTCCTTAGTTTCTAAATCTTTGTTGAATTGTGAAGCATTATGTGCCAAAACAGAATGTGTGGTGGCAGCTGCATCACCATTGTACCACAGAGCAGCTGAAGGAAGTTCTGCTTCTGCTGTAATCAGTTAGGAGTTTTTCCTTAGAAATTCTTTCCCCTCTTTAAAATAAATGACAGATGGATTCTCCCTTGATCTTGTATTCAGAAGTATGCAACATACTCAAAAACTGTAATATCTTGGGTCAAATTGCTAGCTTCCATTACAGCATCAATAACTTAACTCAGCTGTTAACCCAGACCTTGTCTTTTTGCCCCACTATGACAATAGAAGAAGTGCTGCTGATTTAAAACAAAAAAATTCAGATTTGTAGAGACTCGTGCATTAAAATGGAAAAAAAAAAAAAAAAAGAAAAATGTGATGTTCACCAGTTCGTTGCACTGCAGTTTTTATATTAATGGTTTGCAGACTGTTTGTCTTGCGTACTTATGTACAGACTATCAAGATCTAAAATTTCGTGACTAATCAGTACTGTTCATCCTGATTATTTTTAAATTGTATATTTCTAATCATATTTTTTTAACTTGGATTGACAGAATGGGAGTTTATTTTGCTGAAGGTATTTTTAAGATAAAGCTTCATATTATATTGTAATATTAAGTAGTTCAATACGCATTTGTGTCTCATTTGAAAATACTGCATATTGTATTTGATTTTATACAAAATATTGAATAGTGAGAATTGTAAACATGAATTGCATAAAATTAAAAATAATATTAAGTTTGTTTTCTCACTTTTATTTTCAGCATTCTAAGAAAAGTCAGCACAAACCCATCATATCTGTATCATACCGATGTGTATGTGCTCTAAAAAACAATGCAAGAATCCCAGCTATCTGAAAACCTTTAATTAAAGCACTAATCCTTAAAACATATACTTTTCTAATTTCAGAAGTAGAGAACTGCTGGCTCTACATTTCAGGGAACTCACTTTGGAAAACTATAGCAATTGTATTTGAATTGTTGGGGTACTGTTACCCAGCACAAAACATGGATGGTGTTCTAGTTAATTTGTTTCCTTCCTGTATCATATAATACTCATTTTTGGAGACAGGCATCATATTAAATACTATATACTTTGATACTTATCACGGAAGTGAAGGTTTTTCAAAAGTGAAAACTAAGTTTTCAGGAATACTTCTTTTTGCACAAGAGTTGATGGTGGTCTAGTTTAGCCTTTTAAAAAAAAAAATCCAAAGAGAATAGCAAAAAATACTGACCAGCTCAAATACTTCTAATTAATCACCCTTACCCTATCTGCATTAGAAAATACAGAATTTGCACAGCCCAAGCAGAGGCTGTTTCACTTGCTCCGAAGACACCTGTTTTATGGTTGGAAAATCTGTGTTCATCTGTTGACACATGAATGTCAGTGTACCTTTTCCTGACACACTAGTTGCCTGCAGAAGAGTGATGGGTTTTGCCTGGAAAAATACCAGTTTATGCAAGTGATGTCCAGAGGAAAACACAGTTAAGCCGTATCATATCATGAGCGATTTAAGGAGTATTGGCACTGGGCAGGGGAGGGCAGAGGACTAAAAAATCCTACAAAGAACAGCTGAACAGTGGCCCAGGTCAAATCCATTGACAAGTTAGTGCACTGCAAGGATAATCTGTTTACAGTATTTCTGAATGACTTTGATTTGCATTACAGTTTCTACATAGCCTATGTAGTAGATAGATAAAAATATGCTGTGGCAAAATGGGCATGCTGCTCAGAAATATTCAAGGTTGACGTTCAAGAGAAACTGCATGCTTTAAGCCAAACTCACTGAGAGCTTGTTGAAGAAATGTTTTTCTTTTTTCTTGGATGTGTTTTTTTGGGGCTGGTTTCACATGGGTGTGACTGACCAGCAAGCCCCTAAGACAGAATTAGGCTGAGAGAAGAGGAGCAAGGTGGATGTGCTTGTGAAGCTCAGGGAGTGATGCAGGACATGATGGACCACAGCTGTTGCAAAGATGATGACTTTATCTCGACACAGAGAGGACCAGAGGGGAGAGTGAATACATGAAGTGTAAGCCCCAGACAACTGCCAAAAGGATTTTTGAAGAGAGCGAACGGCGTGAGCTGGCACCAACCCTCCTATTCCTTTCCAGCAACGGGGGACAGGCTGCATGGTGACGATACTGTAGGCACCAGTCACGTATTGTCACTGACCTGTGTATTGCAATTGGTGTATTTTGCAAACTCATATTTGTGTTTTCAGTATACTTTATATCGCTCCAAATCAGAAATGCTGTGTGGCTTCGACCATCTTCAAGTATGCAAATCTGGTGTTACCCAACCATGCGATATCTCCAGGAGCCTGGTCTGAGTGTTGGACTGTGACAAGGAGGACTTGAGGAAGGCATCTAGAAGTCTGTCCTTCAAACAGCTCCACTCCTGGTCTTTGTCCTCCCTGTCAAACTCTGTCCCACTCCACAAAACTACTAAAGAAATCTGTGGCAAAACCGGACAGCCCAAGCCGCAGCTGCTGTTTTTCATCCCTCAGCCCAGCACACAGTGGCCCTGCTGCGTAGCAGCAGACACAAAGCACTTGTGTCACTAGCACCTCCAACACCCAGCTCTTCCAGCCACAGTTATGACACAAACAGGATAAAGTGGTAAATCCAAAACTCCTTGCGTCCTGACAGGACAGAGGGAGCAGACAGGAGGTTACCCCTGGCAGCAGCTATTATTAATGCAAGAAAATCCAAAGTGATTGCTGCCAATAGCAGGAAGATAAACGCTACGCAAACACTGAAGCAGGCCAATTCTCAGCATTGTGAGCTTGCTTTTACCTCCATCAGTGCTTTGACACCATTCTCTTAAGATGGTAGGGCACTTCCTTGGTTTTCTACTCAAATGCAAGGGCTCAACCTCCTCCTTCTTCCAACACAGCTTCTCTCTAGACCCACTTGTGTTTCTTCCCAAGTTTGAGTTCTGCCATTACCAGATTTCCCCAGAATGTCATACAGCAGGTGACATTTGTCTTGTTGTCATGCTTCTAGGTGCTTTTTGTCCATCTCTATTTTTAAGTAAGTAAGTGAACTATTATTTAATGTTGGTTTGCTGGGTTTTCTTCCCCTTAGTTGAAGGGTTCCTTCCCTTCCTGCCACTGATCAGACCTTTTCCAGCCGTTCTTTCACTTCAGGGGAAGCTTCATTGAAAAGGTTACTAGCTTCTAGTTTGCCCACAACAGTTTCCAAGGTTCAGAGCCTTTGCTAGAGCCAGGAAAACCTCTCAAAACAGCATTCAATCTAAAAGTAACAGAAATACAACCAAACCACTAACAAGCACAGAATTTCTGGATTATAGTATGTTAATTGATTTTTTCGCTTGCCAGAAGAGACTAAATCTGTACCTTGTTGCTGCTATTTTTACCTTTTGGCAAAGCTATCCTGCTAATTCAATTCCATTATGCAAAACTCTTCCATTCAAATAGTAACAACTGTACAAATCTAAGTGGGGAACTACCATTGCTAAAAGCAGACAGCAGCTTATTGAGTCCTGTTAACTAGCTGTAAAACACTGTAGAGACAACAGAACAGACAACATGGGTTGTTGTACCCAAACAGGGAGAAAAAAAAAAGCTTTATTCAGTTCATTACGTACTAGTTTGTCTCAAACATAAAGCTGCCATTAAATGTGATGCAGTGTCTAAAGCTGCTCTAAGACACAGCTGCCTGCAACATTTATCATATCATCTTCAAAAAGGCTTGTTTGCAGACAAATAACACCCAGATGAAGAGTTAATGTATTTCACATTAAATTCTAAGTAAGAGAGCCAAAGCGTAACAGTTGTTACTTATTTCAAAGACTTCGAGGTTTTCCCCCTCCAAGCACAAACTGTTCAGTGTTTGCCCAGTGTAAATTATAGAAAGGCTCTAACTCCATGCCTGTTATTCTGTGACTGAAATGTACTTTTTCTGCAAAGATAACTATGTTTCTCATGCAATTGTTGATCCAGTGACAATAAGTCAGTGTTACCTTCCTTTCAACACTGCATATGTGTGTGTGCATATGGATATGTGTGTGTGCACACATGTGCCTGTGACAGCTCTGAAAGGGAAAAAAAAGAAATGTCTTGAACTTTATTCAAGATTAATCTTACTGACAGAGGTGTTGTATTAGGGCTACAGATTTTGGTTTCGGGGCCAGAGGCTGCACATACTCAGCCCCGTTTTTACATGAAAAAGTGTAACCAGAGCTGAAAGCTCATCTCCCATAGGCTCAATTGCCTAATATTCCCATGTATCAACTGACTTCTTTACCAGGGCTTCATCCTTCCCCATCATTTTAGTTATTCTTTAGTATTCTTATGTTATGTTAAGCACAGATATTCCTCTCCTCTTTCCATTAAAGGTACTTTCATAGTGATACATATTCTTGCCAATCCTCTACCACATTACTACATATGATTCAAGTGGACCCCACAGTATCAACACTATCATATATAAGTGACAGTTGCAGAGAGGTGAATTCCTTTCTGTGCTGTTAGGATTACTGTAGTAAGTGGCCTAGGAAAAACTGCTGCACTTCAGCTTTGAGATTTAGATTCACATAAATTACAGTAAGCTTGCAGAGTACCTTGCACTAGTGCATTTAAGAGTAACATCACTTAAGATCTGCAACACGATTTAGTCTCTTCCTAACATGCATGCCATGTTTTACTATTGTTTGTGTATATATTTGCACCTGTTACCATTTGCTTTACATGGAGTAAAGCTAAACCAGGAGTGACTTAGCAGCAGACATGCACTTTAACAGATACTAAATCTCAGCCATCTGTCATATTTAAAAAACCAAAATAGCTGTAGAGTTCTCTTCACAGCTAGGCAAAGAAATCAGATCACTGTCACCTGTGAACAATTAACTTCTTTTCTATACTTAGATACTATCAACTAGAGAAAGTCTTAAGCCATATTCAAGTCTGTCAGAACAAGAAAATTCTCACACTTAGCTGCTCTAAGATGCTTTTGGTTTAATGAGCAGTAAGCAACTACAGCAAACCTCATTCTCACAAAATTTTGGGGGGAGTGGTTGTGGTTTTTTGGGGTCCATTTGTTTGAATTTTTTTAATTAAACAGTCTTAAAGCTGCCCATCTTTTTTTCAAACTGAGAGTTTTAAAAAAAAAAATCTGCTGACCAAATACTGATTATACCAATACACTTGGACAAGTCCTTTAAAGCATTCCCCAAACAACCTACTTGTCATTCTGTTTTGAAAAACAGATCAAAGTTAGAGGAGTAAACAGTAA
>NW_010537144.1:0-24418 GCF_000687285.1 Phaethon lepturus | reverse complement strand
GAATCAGACTAAAAAAAATAAAGCCAATCCTTTCAGCCTTCCCAGAGAAGTCAGAACTGAACCAACTGCGTTACACCAGGCTCAGCCCAGTAGCATAACAAGGCTTCAAACTTTTAGTAGAAAAAGGAAGGGTTGCTCTTAAGGATTTCACTGCTTTGCTTAGCAGAAAAGAGGTGTTAGTAAAAGATCTTCCAAACATGATGCAAAATAGAGGTGAGCCTTGCAAAGGAGCTCTCCACAACTATACATACACTCATCATTGCAAGCAAGAACAAATAAAATTTCAGCCACATTCTTCCCTGTTTGATGGGATAAGGGGAAGAGCAAGGGAAGAACAAGCAAAAAAAAAAATTCCAAGACTCCCATAGACAAAAATCACTTCTGTTCCACAATCATGAAATTGCTATTTTTGGCAGAAATACCCAAACACCTACTAAAAGAGCAGCAGCAGTGATTTGAAGTAGTAGCTTACTCTTACAAGGTGAAAGAGTAATTTATGTTATTTCATCCAGTTCACTTAAAAAGCAGCAGCATGAGTTTCACTAGCACCAACACTTGTTTGCTTTTGTACATCCTTTCTAATACAGGTTGTCAAGGGTATCTCTATGCCACTAAAACAACCTCCTTGTGGAGTCCAAAAATCATGTTATGGCAAATGGTCTTATAAGTAATTTAACAATGTAAGAAAAGTTCTCTGGGCAGCACTGCCTTGCAGACCGTCTGTTTGGAACATACAGAAAGAGTCAGTAGTCTTTCTAGGATGATTATATCCTACTTCCGTAAAGCCATACCACTGAGATAAGAGTTACTTTAAGTTTCTGAACACTCTTAGAACTTATTCCAAAGCAAGACAATTTTTTCTTCAAGTCTCATCCACTATTTGCTCTCAAAGGAAACTGCTTAGAAGTGGTACAAAAGAAAGTGAGGCAGAGAACAGGAAAAAAGACAAAGGTTGAATTCATCTGCTTTCCCAGTAAATTGAAAGAATGAGTTCAAGTTGAGCAGGCATTTGACGACTCCTTTGAGGCTGACAGCTACTTCCAAAGTGTCCAGTGTGGCTGTCCTCTCATTTCTTTCCCTCATCACTTCCGGCACCATTTCCTTGTTTCTCTCAGATCCCTGGGCTCTGAGTGTCCTCTTTGACAGGGAACAAGTTAGGGTATCTGGCTCAAGCGAGAGAGTACATAAAAGCTGCAAGGACAGGACACCCCCCTTTACCCCCAATGCCACACAAACTCCTTGGTAAGGCATGAAATATTTTAGTTTGTAGTTGCTCCTGCTAAAACTAAAAGCTTCCAGTTTAGTTCTGTCTTTACCTCAAAGATCTAACTTTAATTCACCTTCAAAATCTTCAAAGTAGTTGCAGATTATATCTTGTTATGGAAGCAAGATTTACAGTTAGCTATCAATTAAAAGCATCTGTGCTGCCTTAATTTTAAAGATCACTTCTGTGAGAGATGTGCACTGTTTTGGGTAAGTAAGGTCTGCCATTTACGTCTGGGGTTTGGTGGTTTTTGGGTTTTTTAAACTACGTCCAAATAGCAAAAACATCAATCTGCTACTCTAACTTGTGAAAATAATACCTCAAACCCAAAGCAATGACCACTTTCTTTTATTTGCCAAATTCTGAAAAACTACAACTTGTGATTGTGTGAAATAAACCCTTCAAAGAAACATGGAAAGCAACTTTTAAATGTACAGTGAAATAGAGTTGCAGTTGCAGATCATGTTGTACAATTTATATTTCACCATGGTGGCATGGAGAACTTTATATAATCTCTATATACATATTTTTAAACACTGTACTCTTGAACTTCATTTGAACCCTTGTAGTGAAGTACTGTAAGCCTTCAGACAGTTTCCACAAATGAAGGCAGACACCAGAACCTGTGACAAGATCCCAGCCCACTGCTATCTTCAGAACCCAACCCCATTAGCAGAGGGCTGCAGTGATTCCACACCAAACACTCAAATAACTTTTCCAGTAGAAACAGATTTGCTTTATCCGCACCAGCATAAAACTGGTCTCTTCACAGCTACTTTGATATATCCCCATTCATGATCGCTCTTCAAGCTAAAGCTGGAAAATCTTCAGGATCATCAGGATTTGGAGCAACAAGCGGCACCTATAAAATAAGAAAGGAAGCTTTATAAAAGTGAATGCTTCTCAAAAGCATCTGACAGCTACGTACATTTATTGTACCCTGAAAAGAGCACATTATTCACATTAAATGTTTTGTACCCATTGCTATCACAGAAATGCTCAGCATCTATCTCAGAAGCTATGGCGACTACAATTCCTTCAGTGTGAATGTATTTATAATGCTGATCTACTGCCTGGGGAGGACCAGAAGATAACAAGTTCTGCAGCAGTGAAATGAAGAAAAAAAATAAAGCAATCTCACAGAAAATACTGTCTGTTTTTAGGAGCAGCATTATCTTCTTACAGTCTAAGGCTACTGCACATATTGTAGTTTTAAATTCCATGCTCTGTTATTATAAAAAGCCTTTTTCATTCAGATGAAACAAATGCATCAAATCACTTCTGTATGATTCTGTAAGTTCCCAACCTTAAAGTATTCTACTTGTACTAGATAGAAGTAAATTGAGACCTTCAGTTAGTATGTAGACATGTTTTTCAGCATGCAAATGTTTGTGCATTTGGGGTTGGGTTTTTTGGTTTTTTGTTTTTGTTTTTTTAAGAGAAAAAGGTCAGTGGAAGTTTTTTTGTAATGGTTATACTGAACGCTTCTATCATTCTGTAGGATGCTATCTTAATCTGTAGGATCCCAGATTTACTGATCTCACTCTCAGTAATCAAAGTACTACTACTGTACTCTACTAAAATTTTTTTGTAAGGGATACAAGCCTTTAATCATTTTAATTACTTCCCAATTTATATAAAACTCATTGCAGAAATAAGTCTTCGTTGCATGCTTTCCATAAGTTACCATTACAGCAGCTAGTAAATAGAAACTTTTGAAATGTATGTGTTCAGAGTTGTGAGCCTCAACTGGTATTTAATTTTCAGTAACACGATATGGCTCAGGAACTGAAAATAACCAGGCTAACATACTATGAGGCAGGAATTAGAAATAATTCTGTCACTACAAAAATCAGTAATTCTGCACAAAAAAGAGGGCAGGACACACACACCCCCAACCACCAAAGAAAATCTCCAAGCAAACAAAAAATGTAGAAACCGTTACTACCACTCCTGGTCGAGGTCCTGTCTCCTCAGATCGTCTGCCACGACCACGACCACCTCGTCCTCCTCTTGATCCACGGCCAGGGCGAGGAAGACTCCCAAAATTAATATCCAGCCTAGATGTTATGTCATTCACTGGTCTTCGAAAAACATGAGAATCATCTTCAAAGTCTTTCTGCAACTAAAAAGAAGATCTGGTTAAAGCCTGTAACTTCCATGTACAACCTTTTCCCTTCCCTGATACATATACACACACACATACTTGTATTACAGACTAAGCAGCAGATAAATCAAGATGACATCCAGAATAGAAGACAGGCCTTAACTTGCACAGGGTTTTAACAGAGGCAAGGCAATTGTAGCTTCCCAGATGCCTGGGATAGTTCTTTGTTAGCTCAGAGATTCCTGGCAACAAGATCTTCTGTACCAGCTCTGTAACACTGAAGAGATTTTCCAGAAATATCATCTACAAGGTTTTATAAGGGACTAGAGAATCAGGCTTAAGCTACTTACTCCTACAATTGTCTTCAAGTAATGGTTAAAAGGCCATAGTAAAGCACAGTATTTGGCTACTAACCAATCTATTGGTCTTCTCTGCACCTATGAGATTAGTGTTGTTTTAACTCTGCATATTCCTAGTAGCTAGTGGATGTAAGACTATTTCCCATCATAATATTAACGTGCACTATAGTAATGATAACATATACATAGACTCATCTCACACAGTGATGAATTACTTATTTTGTTCAATGTCTAATACAGGGATTTGACTTGTCCATGTTATGCAGTTCCTGTGCCTCCTATTCTTTGTTCATTTTGACAGGGTCCCTTGATACTGCTAGTCAAGAAACTTTACAGGCAAAAAGACCAGAAACTTGCATGCATGCTTCACACACTTGCATATCCTTTCAGAGCTTGTGAATGATACTCTCCCCACCCTGACCACCATCTCCCTCAGAGTAGTAAGAGGGGATAATGGCAACTGTGACCACCAACAGCCATGCTAAAAAGGATGCAGGCCTCTTCAGTATTTGTGTCTGTCCCTGGAAGTGCACAATGAACTACAGTGATTAAGGCTTAAAAAGCTGCAAGGGGTTAATATTGTAACTAAACAAAGGATAATATACGTATTCATACATTCATGCAGACCTTAAAGATCAAAATCCCATTATGCTAGACTACAGGTATATGCACATACTTCTGTGACCCCTCAAAATCTGAAATCTCAGTAGGCAAGAACCTGTGAAAGAAGCCTCCCTTGTCTCCCCAATCATATCAATAAACTAGACATTCTCCCTGCAATGTCAATCCCAGTAATATAGCAGAATAAAAGTTATGGAAAGCTGGAGGGAAGCACATTGTTATAGAACAAGATCTCCAGAGTTACTTGTAAGAAGCAGATCCCTAAAACTGGGGAAAAAAATAAGCATACATTTCAGGTGCATAGTGAAAGCTGGGATCCAGAACAGATGAGAAATAGGACACTTAGCATCCAGACTAACAGATGCCAAAACCCGAGTTTAATATATACATGCAAGTGTATGCTGGCAAGTAAGCTAAACAGGATTCAAAGTTAGCGTAAGAAGAGTTTAGTAAACAAAGCTCCTCCAGCAGCATTACCAGAGATCTACATAGGTGGCAGCAAGGACACAGGTTTTATACTGTTATATATTGTTAAGACAGAACTATAAGGTAGAACAAGTTGATATATTATGTATTTGCATATAAAATAGGGGTGATCTGATAGAAGAAAGTGAACAGATGGTAAGTTTAAAGCAAGTTTTGAAGCACATATGTGATTACAGTAACAAAGCTTAGATACTGATTTCTAGTGTGTTCAGATTATACTAAAGCTAGAAGAAAGAGAACAGAGACAGTTTCCTAACCCTGGGCATAAAGCAGACGTTACAGAATTCCTGAGGCAATGCTTACATCATCGCTATATTTTGACTTGTGAATCACCACTGCTTTGGAAGGAACAGTGGATTCTGGCTTCCGGATGTTGAATTCAGGCTTTGGTCGATTCTGTTGCTGAAGATTTTTCCACTCATCTAACGTCATTTCTTGAACTACTTCTTCCATTGGCTCTCCTTCAGCAACTCTAAAGGTTTATAGTTGTAAAGTAAAAACCATTAGCTTGCAACATGCCAGGATGAACAAGAACACTAATCTCTAAAGTAAGGATACTAAACAAAACATTTGGAGTGTTTCTCACCAAATTACTAGCCTCCATTTCCCTTAGTCCCCACAGTAACTTGATGTGTGAGTTTTACATTAATGTAAATAGGAAAATAAACTTATGACCCATTTGAAATTAGTCAAATGAACAAATACTGTCTCCAGCCTCCTGTATAAGTTCTGGTATCCAGTTCTGGATACCAGAATATACTTATCTGGTATCATTGTAACTTCAAGCACTTCAGATCCCAGACAAAACCAGTCTGTCTTTTGATCTGGCATATTCTCAACCCTACTGTTTATTTTAACAGTCAATTTACTCCTAGCAAATACAGCCATAGTAAAAAAAGCATATCGAGCAGTTTTAAAACACCCCAATCGCATGGTTTTATTGTTTCGTACTGCAGGATGACAATATGAGAGGGGATTCATGTTTCAGTGCAGCTTTCAGTTGAAAAGACACACCATGGGATCTTCTACACTACTATAACATTGCCTTTGTTAATTTCACAAGATGCTTCTTTGACAGCCTGAGAGAACTGGGGTTGTTCAGTCTGGAGAAGAGAAGGCTCCAGGGGGACTTTTTATAGCAGCCTTCCAATACCTGAAGGAGGCCTACAAGAAAGCTGGAGAGGGACTTCTTACAAGGGCATGTAGTGATAAGACAAGGGGTAAGGCTTTTAAACTGAAAGAGGGTAGATTTAGGTTAGCTATAAGGAAGAAATTCTTCACTATGAGGGTCATGAAACACTGGCACAGGTTGCCCAGAGACATTGTGGATGCCCCACCACCCCTGGAAGCATCCAAGGCCAGGATGGACAGGGCTCTGAGCAACCTGGTCTAGTGGAAGGTGTTCCTGCCCATGACAGGGGGGTTAGATGATCTTTAAGGTCCCTTCTAACACACACTATTCTATGACTCTATGATTTCTTTTGTCAGCTGTAGCAGCACACAAGGAGACAGAATTTATGACCTGGCAAAACCAGCTTAATCCTAGTCCAGTTTTAATTTGTCACGAACTGCAATAGTGATGGTATGTTCAAGGAAAACATATGGAGTATGGTAGAGGCTACCTTGCATATTTTTTAACTGTAAAGACAGAGGTCCGAGGATTTATGCCTGTATTCTTAAGACAAGATTATATAAGACAGAACTGAAGTATAAAACAGCCCTTAATTTTGGTTCTAGGATGACCAGTTTTAAGTGCGCTTCACAGAAAAAGTAAATAAAAATATGCAAGCCTGTACTATATGCCTACCCTCTGACATGCCTTCATGCCCTGTTATTTTGAAAATTACAGCTATATCAACCAGAAGTTAAAATTTAGAAGACTGGTAAGCAGTTTGTAGTTCCATACTGATTAAGAAGATCTGAAACTTTATCAGAAGGACTGTTAAAAAAAAAATTAACCTGTTTACTGAGCTAACCAAACAGGATATTGTTGAAAGACGCAGCTACTTCCAGAAAAACACCAACAGACACTGTTCCATGTGTAAAAGCGTTAAGAACCACTTTACCACAAACATTTCAATTTGTTGTCCTCAAGAGTAAGAAGCCAGATAATTTTAAATCAATTATCTGAAGCTTTAGTTTTATGAATAGGTGTTGGAAAACCAAGACTAGTTGCAAGCACCCAGAGGAAGAAAAAAAGAGAAAGTAAACCAAGAAAAAGGGGCTCTTAAATTGGTTTAATTTCTTTCTAAGCCACTACCTCAAGACAGAATCAGTAAATTGCATATCTGAACTTTAGGAAGCCTTTTGTCCTCCTCTCCCCTTAAGTTTTCACCATGTTAGGGAGACACCATTTGAGTCCTTGGTGAGAGCTGTGGAAAGATACAGAACTAGCTGCAACAAGTATTTGAGAAGTAGCTATCAATCTTTCTATTTGCAAAAGAAAAATCAAGTATTTTAGTGGAGCTTTGAGGCCAGCTCTGTGCAGTTACCTGCAGTGTAATACATAATATATTTTCTGCATTTTCTATGGCACAAAGCTTGCGAAAGAAAAGGGCAATAGTGCAAGTGTTCAAGAATAATGAAGGACTGACCAGTGGTATGAGATACTAAAAGAGACCAAGTAAGTGATTTGAAAACAACCAAAACCACCACCACTAGGAAGGAATAGCAGGAATACTTCTGCTCAGGCAAAAGTATCAGCCACCCAAACACAGAAATAACCACTAGCAAGGCAGAAGGTCTTAAGGAGGGACCCCAACCCCCCAAACCGTGCAAGAGTATTGCAGGTAATGTGGTCAAACTGAACTTTAAATCAACAGCATTTGTCCCTTCTGCAACAGGGTACTATAAGGAGACCCATCAACAGCTTTATTTGGAACGGATGTCATTGCTGGTAGGGTGGAACACAATCTCAACTGAGTCATGTCTTCTATGTGGGAACAGGCAGAAAGTTCAGAATAGAGCTGCAAGACACATATGAGGTCTAAAATATGTGACCTACACAGGAAGCCCTTAAAGAGATGCTCAAGAGGAAACATAACACTAGGAAAAGAAAATTTTGCATATCCATGATGTTAAAGCAAGACACTCAGGATCAAAAAAACCAAAACACAGTAGTTCCTATTTTGAAAGCACTGGGTATTGGAAAGACCATCAAGGGACACTGAAATCTTTCATGTCCTCTACTGATAATCGACAAGACAGGTATGAGAAGCAGCACAGTTATAGTTGGTCACGCCTTGGGTCAGCAAGACTCCTTTCAGATCCAACTTTCTATGATCATAAGATGTCACAAGGACATTCCACCACACAGCAACTTGACCTCTCAAAATGCAATGACAAGTATTGCTTTGAAAAGGACACATATCAAAAACAACCACTTGCCTGTTCTAAAGGAAATACTGGTGGACTTACACTGCAAATGTTTGTATTTTCAACTGCAAAGTACAGTTTGATTTTTACTCCAAAGGATAGTTTCAACTGCCAGGTGATTAGCAGTACAAATTTGTTTTAGGATGCTGAGACTGCCAAGTGGAAACACCTCCCATTAGCGAAGCACAGCAACAGGAACCTGCGTGCCACATTTTGGAGAGAGACTTGACAGTAGCAGGTTATTTTGGGCACCACATCTGCATGGAAGTGCACTCTGTGCATTACTTCTACCTTCTAACCTTATGCATTTTTAGTAACTGCTTGGTGTGCATTTTCATTAATCAGGTTAATAAGATCCTTGGCATACCAACAGTCATGCTTACAAAATATTGCCAGACACACAAGCATGGCCTTTGGACATGAACAAACTGAATTCACAATGCAAGTACATACCAAAACACCAAATGGGAGCCTTCAGTAACAGTTCCTACTGCTCAGTATTTTCAATGATGACCATAATACTCTAGCTACACCTTGTTTACTGCATGTACCTCTCTTGTGGGATCTGCTCTACATGAGCACATAAATAAGCAGAAGAACTGCAAATGGAAAAGAATGGCATTCAGCTCTGTTCGCTGATTATTTTCATAGCATTAAAAATAATGATAGTGATCTTCAGATCAGGTTTTTGTATTATTCAGCTGCACAAAGCAAATTTTTATTCAGCTTTTATCAAGAAGTTAGTAACATGAATCTCTCCTATTAAAGATCATTTACAGCAGCATTACCACCAGTTATAGCAAAATTCAAAGTTAAAACAACTTAAGACCAAGTGACAACTGTACAAGTTAGCCACAGAAGAAAAAACACTGAACCAAGTACTTTTGAGGATCTGGCCTGGTCTATAGATAGCTTTATGTTACTATTAAAAAAAGACCCCCAGAGAAACCAACAAATAAACAGGAGAGGTAAATGCTCAAACTTGAAGACAGATTTTGAACACTTCCTATTAAATGACCAGAAAAATACATAGCTTGACCAAAAAGGAAGAAAGTCCTGTGTGAAGAAATGGAAGAAAACCCCACAGAATAAATACTAAGTCTGCAAATACCTTTGACAGGAATTGATTAGACTGTATGTCATACAGAATAAAAAAGGAAAATGTATTCATTTGAATTACCAGTTAACACAGTGTGTTACATTGTTCAAACTGTGAAGAAAGAGCTGCTTTCTCTTGAACTTGAGGAAAGCTTATGCTGCTGTACTACTTATTACTTACAGAAAAAACCCACAACTACTAGCATACAGTTTGGGATGCCATAAACAGAGATAGATATTGTTGATACACTCAAGGGAATTTGAAGATATGGGAAAAAGTTACTTCATTTATATATTGTAGAAGTATTAAAGAAACTCTTGTCCTGCAATACTTTGCAAATGGAAGCTCAAAAACAGCAATGTGGACACCATCCCAAAGGCAAGACCCGGTAAATTACAGAAGCCCATGGAAGTCTTTCCAGAGTTGCACTGAAATCAGCCAGTATCACACCAGAAAGCTATACAGTATCCCCACGCAGAAGGATTATTCCCAATTTCCAGGAATACTTTTTTTCTTTTAAATGGAAACAGTTACAACAGGAAATAGCGTGAGAGAAGAAACAAACCCAGGTTTTCCATCTGTTTCTCAGTATAAGCACACAACTGCAATAAAGCAGTAAAAATGAAATGGATTCCTTGGAGCTGCTGCATTTAGGAGTCAAAATGAGAACATTCCTAGCAGTAGCTTAAGGAAACAGACCCCTACACCCTCAATATTGAAGCTGTAATGAAAGCAAAAGGTAGCCCAGCTAGAATCTTTTGCTGGTGTATGTTACCTGCCAGAAGACAGCAACTCTGGAGAGCAGGGGCAACCTAAGCATACAAGACCTTAAAATACATCCTGAAGCCTGAAAAACATGCCCTACCAGCTTTTGCTTTTAAATATTAAAAGAACAACAAAAATAATTCCACCTTGTTAAGGTGTATGCCATACAACCACTCCTAATTACCTAGGCACTATTCGCACAATGTCTCCTGTTCTATCACATAGTCACCAAGCTAACGCTGCCCCCAAAGCTTAAGTGCAACGAGGTATATGTGATTTGTATACAGATTTGTGAGTCTTCAAGACAGCACTTCCTGCACTGAAAAGAGTGCACGATGCAGAATTTTGTACTTTTAGGTTACTGGCATTTTTGAATCTTACAGATTTCAGTAGACTATTCCTAAATGAAGCTTTTTTAAAAACATGGAGAAGTAAAATCTCCAGAGAAAGGCTCTCAGTCTGACTGAATAGCTAGTGACCTCTGAGAAAGGGAAAAGAACTAAAGACAACTGGCAGATTCTGTCAGATGCCTTTGCCACTACATGTACTTCTCATGCCTTACACTCTTCAAAGGAACTGATGTCAGGACACATCTGTGAAGAGCTTGAATTGGAGTAGAAAAAAATACAAGTCTGAACTAAGTAAAGGCACCAGTGGTTTATGAAAAAAGCTTAATAACTGTTCTCATTTAGCTAATACAGTGTATTTTTGACAGTTTACCTATACTACCCATCCGATTTAAGGTAGTCTAGAAACAGCTTTCTGGAAATCTAATCCTAGTCATTCAATTTCAGAGACAAATTTCCCCAAAGTATACATACCTCTAGTTACAAATTAAAAAGTTTAAAATTAAAAGAATCAAAGGTGTATCAGCTGAACTTCTTACGGGCTATACAACCTGAACATACAAAACAGGTGTTGTAGTCTAGTCAGCTTTATAATTAAGAAATGAACCAAGGCCACTAACACCTGGAGCTGCATCGTTAGGTAAAAAAGGCTGCATAGCAAGCTAATTTATCTTCATAGCATAAGAGAAGGCTGACATATTGCACTGACCCTCTTTAACTCATTAGGAGGTATTCACCATATGCTATGTGCTATTTGATTATTCTTTAAAGTCTTACTTGGACAAGATTGTCCAGTTACCTTTTCGTAAGCTAGTGTTTATTTGCTGCGACAAATTCTCATTGAGCATTGCTAAGAATGAAAGCCAAAAGATGAGGGGCAGTTTCCTCTCTCAACGTCCCCACTTCCAAGGCTCGCTGCAAGACCATTTCCAGCCAGTTTTTCCAGTTCTACAGAGGCCCTCCATGAATAGATGACAACTGCACAGCATTAGTGACTGATGAAAACTGACTTAAGAGAATTTTATCTTCATCTATTTGAAGTGTTTGTACAACTGCACAGGCATCTTGAATACCTTTTTCTTATAGTTTTCACAGATTAGCCAAGTCAAAAAGGTAACAGACAGTATGTAGCTCCTCAAATTATTAGCAAATCTTAGAAACATAAGCATCACTGGGCAATTAAATGTAATCTGCAGCTGTATAAGCCAAGCTTTAGTCAGAATTAGGGATGCATTTTCTTGACTCACAAATATAGACAAAGCTTTTCTATTTTTAAAGATGTGCACTAGCAAAACTTCACCGTTCACATTTCATGTGTGCCTCCCAATACAAGTATATCAGTAACAGTCAATTGGATTTTTTTGCATTTAGAAAGAAAATATTTTAGTCAGACTGTACTTGTTAAGAGACTCTCCTTCAGATGCCCCTGGCAGCTCAGCTGTTCCTGCAGTCTCTTCCACAGTGGCAGTCTGTTCCATCCCACTAAAACAGTAAACAAAAAAGAAAACACCACACAGTCTTCACGGGTCACATTGCAGAAAAACCTTTTTCCAGAATTCCTTGAGAGGGGAAAAAAGTAGAGGAGAATAGCTCTAGAATAATAAGCAGAAAATAGATCTAAGTGACTAGTTGAGCGACTAACAAAAGTGAGAAATATTATGAAAATCCGACTGCTATGTACTTTTAATCAAAACAAGTGAAAAGCATGCATGAAGACAATAATTCAATCATGAATACTAATACCAGTACTTGGTTACAGGATATCACTGATGTTTGAGTTTTACCGTCTTAGTAGTTGAAATAAAAAGGCAAATTCATGCTCCAATTTCATATTTTCTGTAACATGGACATTAGTTCACTGTCAAATGAGAGCAGGAGCATACTTATTTTCATTCCCCTGGTAGGTATACATATTTAAAATTAACACCTGCTAGCTTTGTTGCATCATTGAGCACAATTAAGGCACAGACATGCTTTTAGAACTGTTTAGACAACTCTAATTTAATGCCACATCTACCAAATGCACATCACAAGAAAGCATTGACATCCCATGTTTATGTCATAGGTTCTGATGCTACTGAACTAAAAGCTTGACTAGGGAGAATAAATGTAAGGAATCTTAAATTTCTTGTACTTTATATTCACACAGCGTTCCCTGACATCTTAGCTACTTCTGTGCTTCTGGTTGGCTACTTTTGTGCTATCATCTCAGAACTACGTTAACCTAGCTGATCTTTTGTTTTGAAAAGCCAGAGTACCTAACCAATCTTTTACTTTTAGTATGAAATGTTATAGAAGAGATAGAAGTTAGTACAACCTTTCAGAAGAACTTGGAATACCAAGCCACAAATTATTACCCATCAAGGCTGTATTTTTCAACTTTTTAGCCAGATTGTCTGAATCCATGATCTAAGTTTTAAAAATAAATTTTGTTTTTAAAACAATTTTGTGAATGAATGTGTATGTGGCCAAAGATGTTTGCTGTAAATTCAAAGCACGGCTTTTCCTCTGTCCTTTACCAGCCTTCAATTAAAGAGTTATTACATAAAACTTGAGAAAAAGAGACTCGACTTTAAGCCCACTAACAGAGTTTCAATCTTTTAATTGGCATTTTGTAGCAACGCCACTAAATATCAGAGTCCCCCTTACTTGACCATTGAGAAGAGTCATAACTTATTTCAGTTAAATGACAACCTGGCCCCAGTCAAAAGATGTATGGCACTCTTCATTGAGGAACCGTCACCATACCTTTGCTACAATTTAATCTCACCAACATGAGAGACAAGTTCAGAAAACTGTAAAACTACGTTCATCACAACAATTAATAG
Source organism: Phaethon lepturus (assembly GCF_000687285.1). Lineage (NCBI taxonomy): Eukaryota > Metazoa > Chordata > Aves > Phaethontiformes > Phaethontidae > Phaethon > Phaethon lepturus. The sequence continues at coordinate 11,167 of NW_010537144.1, read as the reverse complement.
AAAGCAAGGCTTATGAAGCTCAGAAGGGACATGAAACTGATCAACAGTAAATGATGACCTAAGGTGGGCCATGAAAAATGATGACCTACAGTGGGCACAAGCATATGTTGTACCTTGTATTATCGTTAACTGTTTCCCAGTTGTGAGCTCCACTTCCACCCTTTTTGTCAACTGCTTTCATTCCTCTATAGAGAGAAACAGGGTTCTGTGAGTTTAAGAGCTTTTTTTTCATTAGGACCCCAACCTAAAACCAGTATTGACTTTTTGCCAGCCAAATGGCTGTAGAAGGGAACAGAATATTTGAGACACTACTGCAGTGCTGAGTATTGTTTACTTGTACACAAAGTAAGAAGCAGCACATAGAACACTTACGTTGTCTCATACCCACTTTGTCTTTCCAGTTCCCATCTTCCTCTTTGGTCAAAGCCATCAAAACTTCTATTTATTCCAGCACCTCTTCCTCTACCTCGCATTCCACGTCTTCCTCCTCCACGACCTCTTATTGGCCTTTCATAGCTTAATCTTTCAATTGGCCTAAAAAGAAGATTTCTAGTCAGATTTTTGTTCCTACAGAACAGTTAACAAGAAGCAAAAAATTCCTACAGTTGTATTTGTGCAGCTGTGGGAGACATAAGAGCTACTGCACAATTTTTAGAATGTATCTTTACATGGCACACAATACTGTGGTATTAGTTTTGTCATTAAAAATGGACATAAACTGAACTCAGGGGGAATTACTACAGATAACAGGAATAGAAAGTTCAGCTGTTTATTTGATAACACTGAAAACATTAGAGAAGATAAATAAAACACTATAAAACTATCAAATCTTCAGCAACTTTATCAGGCAATAGGTCCACTGTCTAAACCCAGATTTATATGCAACTGCTAAAGATTTCAGGGAACTTGTTAAATACCAACTACTGTAATGTAAAGTAAGAACAGCCACGCTCTTAAGTGTTAAAGGTTTTGGTGGAATTTTCTAGTACTTAAAGAAAGCGAAATTGATATGTATTCACTGTCCAAGCAGTAAACTGTATTACAAAGGTTTATTTTCACTTTGAACAGTAAAATTCATTCAACTTGGAACCTGCACCACATGTTCTGCAAAGCTCAGTACACAAACTCAGAAATGAACATTTATGTTGTTGACTAGGGGTTACAGTTTCAGATCTTTGCACTTTTCGGTTTTGCCTTATATTTCTAACATTTAACAAAACCATCCATACCAATTTGCCAGGAAACCAAAATTAGAGCTCTGATGGGAATGAACTAAATCATCTTGCAATGAGTTTCCACGCTAGTAGTGCAACCATGCCTTCAAGTCACGTCTGGCTACTAGATCCATTTTAAGAAGGTTAAGTCTTTCCCTTCCCACCCCTGTGCAGATCCCCCGTCAGTGCGATACATACCCTTCCATGGTGAATTCTGCTTGTCTTACTGTTTCACAGGAACGGTAGTCCCTGAAAGATGATCTCCGTGCAGTTTTGTCTTGTTTCACCTCTGCTCCTCTGTAACCAAAGCCTTGCTGTTCTCCCTGCTTCGGTCCTCGCCTGTAGCCTGAAGACACAAACACACACCCGCCTATAGATTACAAACAGTTTAATAACTGAATCGCAGTTACCAAACTACTGACTGAAATGAGTTGGTTACACCTTACAGTGTTCTGCTTTATCCTCTCCAATCCCAAGTCCACCAAAATACTAAAAGCAGTTACAGCTGATGTTGCCAGACACCATCTGTTTTAAAGACATCTACTTACCTTCCCTTCTGTATTAATGAACTTGCCTCAGTCAAAAAATACTACAGATGTTGACACAGTTCAGATATTTCCAGAAAAGACAAGTTAAAGAAAAATCTCATTTTGCTCACATTAAGTCAAAGAAATGGAGAACAAAAACTGTTTCTCTCATGTTCGCTTAAAGATCTTGCTAGTGTACTACAGGACAAAGCAGAGAAGCTTCAATGCACGACATCAATTGCGAAATGGCTGCAGGATCAATGAAGGTGGAGGAAAGAGAACCATCAAAGACAGGTGTTAGTTGTTGATCATGAGACAACACACCTCCTGCCAAGTTAGCTGAATTTATAAGTCTGAGCCTCCATCTCTACTCTAAGCTCATGGCTGTGGCATCCAACAACCAGAAGGGGGTTATGTCCTACTGTTCTATGGAGAACAGGACCGTTCACCAACACTACAAGTCATGGAATTTAAGTAGCAGAAACCCAAACTGTTAAGTACAAAGGCTCCAACACTATCAATTGATCCTAGAATGTCAACATATTGCAAGATAAAATGTATTTAAGCATTTTGGGGTTTTGTTTGGTCGTTGTCAGAGTAGCAGGCTGGGCAGGGTGAATGCAGAGAAGCTGTGTGTTAGAAAAGAGAATAAACTGAGGTTACCCACTCAAACCATATACATCTAGCGTAAGATTAAAGTTCATTAGGTGCTTCCTTGCCCATTTTCCCACATTCTGTGCTCTACTTAATCTTAAGTTCTCCAGAAGCAAGCAAGCCTTCTGTCTGCTAGGCCCCTATACTTATACTTTTGACTGAAAAAAGTGTTGGTTTAAGTCAATCAAGCAAGAATCTACACAAAAACTGCTCTCAGACCAACAAAACTGAGCTATTCTTTCCACAAAGAGCACCTGTGCCATGCTAAGCAAAGTTACTGAACTCAGGTTAGTGGACAAGTCCTGGCTACTATGCCTCTGTTGCTAGCACATAAAGAAAAAAGTCTATTCTATGTCATAATATTAAGATACAAATTAATTCATATCTCCATAGAAATGCTCATAAGAACTCTGATTAACACTTAGGTGGCAAGCTTGAAGTCTGCAACATAATGTTTAAAAAGAAAACTTCCAAAGAACTATCCACTCAGTCAATAAGGTAGAAGAGTGGTAAATAAAGCTTTTTGTCACGCAGTAAGGACAGCTGTGTCTGTACACAGAAGATAGTTTTATTTATGTGCAGAAGCAAAATATATTCAAGTAATTCTCTCTTACTGAGATTTAGAGTTGCTCAATCCTTAGCGCAGCAAGCATATTTGTATCCCCAAACTTACAATGTAATCTCTGGATAAAGGACAACTTTTAAAAGCTGACTCAGAAACTTTCCAAATCAGGATGCTTTAATAAAATGCAAAATTATAAAGAACACAGAATTGTACATGCTTTTGGAAAACATGTCTGCTCTATACCCATCTCAACTACACCACCAACTATACAGGTGTTAATTACAAATTTGAATCTTGCTGTGGAAAAAGTGACTACTCATTTCTGACCTAATTTTTACTTACTTTGTTTGGATCTGAATGTGCAACTGCAATAGAAGAGTGCATTTTTATTTATTTTTGAGCCTCTTGCTGGCTATCAGAAACATCAGTTATTCTAAACAGAATAACTTGGCAAGAACGCAGTAGTCAGAGACCACCTTCCCTATGTACTTAGCATTAACCTCAATTTCACCTCCAGATTCAAAGAGCTCCTTAGGACTAGTAAAGCAATGCCCTAAAAATGACGATGCAAAACTCATTTTAAAAAGATGGTCTCTGGTTCTGTTATCCAGTACCACTTAGAAGTACTTCAAAACAAGTCTTCTTGCCAGATATGTCAGTGTATTACATGTCAGTAGCACTGACCGTGCTAGATAAAACAGTCAGCTCTACTCTGATTTCGGTGCAAGGCTATTTCAGTTCGACTAACAGGAGTCTGTAATTACTGCAGATGGATTTTAAGTACTAAAAAGATTATTTTTGGCACTTATTACCAACATAAAAACATTTTAACTGGTTTGACAAACATGCAGCAGTGGATTGAAACGGTATACAGCAACTACACCTCTCTAAAATGGTGAGAGACCCTCAGACCAGAAGCTTGTGGGCCTGCTTGTGAACCAGTTCAAATACCAGCACAACTTTCATCTCTGCATATAAGGGCAAATTAAACCCGAGCTTGGCAGCAGTGATGCATAAACTATCCAATTTTAATCCTCTGTCATATGTCTGTCCTTAAATAAAAATTTATTTAAGGAGCTGAAGGGCCACTTACCCTTTGGGGAAGAAAAAACCAACAAACCAAAACATGAGCTATCTTGTGTAGTGCTGCCATGCTAGCTTTCACTTAAAAAGAATAGGGCTATGCTTTGAATGCTCATCAACTACCTCTCCAAGTACACCCCAATTTTGTCTGCTTGTTCACATAGACGTAAACTGGTATGTAGGTTTTCTTCAAAGCCACAAAAAGGGTTCTGGAGTTTTGTGGATCATCTACTTGAGGTCTTACAAACACGGTGCTGAAAACTGAAGACAGCTCTTTCCCAGTTACCAAGATTACCCTCTCTTTAAGGTGGTTTCCCTGTGTCTTACGGTAAGATCTGTAACCTCTATTCAGCTGAAGACATTGCCCACCGTTCTCCACCTCACCACCACTTCCCCAAGAGGTTACTGCAGTATCCCAGTCTGCAGGCTCAGTTGCTTCTCACTTTACTTTCTAAACTGAGAAATCGGAAAAGAAATATGATGCTTAAACTGTTCCAACAGACCTAGCCTTTTTTCAGAAGCAGCTGAGCTATTATTAGAAAGACATCTATAAATACTAAAATTACCAGGTACTAGGACTAGGCATTGATAAAGAAAAAAGCCCAGTTTTGCAAGCCACTGTTAAAACTGAATCATACAGAGCTAACATACTTAAGCACTTGCCACTTTCCCCACAATAATACCATCAGTATTAGTTTTGGTTATACTGCAGCATTTAGATAGTGAGACCTCCTAGGAAAGTGTTTTTAATAAGCATGTATCAACAGAACTTGCAAGCAGGAAAGCAGAAATTCTGTTTAAGACCTGCATTGCCTGGTTTCCCAGACACAGGATCTGTGTATTGACAGACAGATTTAAAACACCACACCAAAACATTTTGCTTTTGCAATAGTGTTGCCTAGGTCTCACCAAGTTTCTCCATCCTTATCTGTCCTCAAACAAGTAGAACTTTTGCTTGGGCAGAGAGAGTTTTCTAGGTTTTGTGGGCTCTTCACCAGCCCCCACAGAGACAGCATGTTCTCTGTTTTTTTACTTTTCAGTTTTAAGGGAAAAAGGGGTTTTTGTGCAGCAGATTGACTTTAGACAAACACCACAAGTGCCCAGCTTGGAACAGCTACCAGTGCCTACAAGCTAGAGCAGAAATCCTGCTGTTTCCCCCATTCCCTTACGTAGGGAACATGGCAGCAATTCACGGGCTGAGGGAGGTTACTGCTGCAAAGAGCACCAAGACTTCATACTCTGTCCCAAAATGCGGTTGACAATGCTGCACCATAGTGTTTTATGATTTCTCACACGCCTGAGAACTGACTCATCCCACCAAAACAGGCGACACTCAAAGCCAGTGAGATGACTCCATCAATACTGTATTTCCACAGAAGCAGCCTGGGATGAAGAAGTACCAAATGACAAGTTACTTCTATTTTGCCCAAGCAGCACAGACAGGAACAGAGCAAAGGCAAATGGGGTGTAGTTTTGACTCAGTTAGGACGAACACTAGAGCAACCATAGTCACCAGATGAGAGACTTGTATATCTTAGAACACGTTTGAAGACAAAAGCAACAGCAAAATACTTTGCACCTGGCAATCTATCCTTGGAGATTTTCTGAATCACAGACTACAAGCATCGATTTATGGAGGACAGATCCACAGATGAGCTGCCATGTCTTTACCCAGACTGCTGTCTGACTAGATACAGGCTTTGATACGTAAATGTCACCCTACAGCAAGAAGTGACATAGGTCAATTATAGTCTCTGTAGAAAAAGCATTCTTTCTCCTTATTTCACAAAATCTGTCTGAAATTATATCCCTTTATTTCTGTAAAATAAGAAAACCACAAATATTCTTTGCCTTCTCCGAGTCTCACATGCAGTTCTAAATACACTCCTTTGTATCCTCAGACACTTCCTCTCAAAACAAAAACCTTAAATTTAAATTTCTCCCAATACATAAATCATGCTGTAAGTTTCATCATGCACGACACTCTAGTGTGCTGCTTCTAGCTTTAACATCTTTGAGGTGACAAAAAGAGCAGACACCTCAAGACATGGAAGGAGAGATTCCTTTCAAAGGCATAACAATTCCTTTTCCATTTTCCGTGCTACTGCTACCTCAGCAATTCCCAACACTGCTGCTCTCCTAGATGGCAACTGGCAATGCTGCTCTACTCAGTCCCAGTAACTCCAAGCTTCTTCCTAAACTACAATAGTTTGAATTAGAAAATTCTTTCACACTGCAGTATAGCTTGCAGTGCTGCCCTCCACCTCAATCCACGTTCTCCCATACATTTTTTTTTTTTTTTTTTTTACACTTACTGATAGTGAATTTCCTCCATCATTTCATAGCTCATTTACAGTATGTAATTTGTGCCACTGCCCTGCAACTCTTCTTCTACTGGGCTAAATAACCTTGTACCAGCAACCTTTAGTTATTTATCCCTCTTGCAGCTCTTTCAGCACAGACTTTGCACCCACATACATACACAGAAAATAAGAAATTTCAACTCTGCCTAAAACTTTTCACTTCCAACAAGTTTCAGCTGTATTGTAGATGTTAAAACAAAGCTAACAGCAGCACAAACACTGAGCCTAAATTCAAATCTCTCTCCATTCATTCCAAGAGACACTTCTTTCCTCTACTTTCAGCTTAACAGCTCATCTTTAAATGAAAAAATCTGAGACTCAAGAAATAATTTAATGGGAGTTCAGAGAAGATGAAGTAAGCACAAAATCCAAACAGGACTGCTCTGGTTGGTCTGGAATGAGGGCAAGTGGAGAAGTTGTGCTATAATTCAGGGATATCTGTCATTAATTATGGCTACATGCTAAGACACTGCTTCATTACCATCTCAGTAATGCAAAAATACCTACACATGAACAAATTCTCTTCCTTCACAATAAAGCTATGTAACTGGAAATAGTACACCACAGTTCACATTCTCAGTGACTTATTTTGCTATCTTTCAGAGTATAGCAGATTTAAGACTGCACAAACAGTTTTACTTACTTCCCTTTGCATGTGTGTGTCCATGTGATTTTAATTCCAAACTTCAAACAATTAATTTTGTGAACTAAAGCATGGCTAATTACACCATTTGCAGAATAATACCACAGTATCCCAAAATACAAAAAAGGCTTCAGCTATTGCATGCAACACATCAAAGACAGACACATGGAGTTAGACTATTCTGCAGTATTTTGTTCTCAATGTGTACCAGTACTCAACTACAGAATTGCCTACTGCAGCTTTCTGCTGGACAATCCTTATGACTATGTAGCTGAAAGAATGATATTGGAATAAATTACTTAAAAATAAGAAAACTGCAGTCAGTATAAGATAAAATTCCTCAGAAGCACTCCATGCCATATTAACTTAAAATCATAGCTAAAAACTCAAACACGTAGTATTCAGGAACTACATCTAAATGTTACACGAGTCATCAAATGTACATGAAAGAAGAAAACCTTTTAGAGGTATTAGCAACAAAGGTTTAGAGATCTCAACAGAACAGAGCTTATTACTGCATGATCAACAAATTTAATTTGCCTGGACCAGTAAAGAATGCAAGCTCTGCAACTGGGCCTTTTGAATAAAGAGCTGGCAAATGCAGTTTGGCCACTGTGCTAAGAATGAACTGAGTTAACATTAAGTGGTGAAATTATAAGAGCTGTAATACCTATAAACAGCCTTTACCCAAATCCTAAGCATACAGTCTAAAAAAAAAGAAACAAAAAACAGCAGTCAGTAAAAAAGAAAAAAATACATCACTAAGGTCAAAGGTGTAGGTTTTGCTAGGCTATAAAATAGGAGTCCATTTTCTCCTTAAAGAAAAATTAAAAATAGTCTACTTAGGGTTGTGTCAATTCATAACAAATAGTTTGAATTTTAAAGGTCTAAGTACTGGATTATCTGGCAAAGTCCTCTTAGGAGTTTTGTTTGAAATTGAAAACATCTCCAGAAATTAAGTAAAACCTCCTCTGGAAAAGGCAGGGAAGAACTAAATGAAAAAATGTTGACTTACAGAACTTTGCAAGTAAACCTACCACTAACATCAAAACATAACACTGAAACAAGTCTGAGGCTACTGTAGAACTTTTTATGTTGCAAGATTGCTTGCTTCAAGTTTTTCTAAAGGTAAAAGCTATTTTGTTCTGATTTAATACGCTCAAGAATTAATGCAATAACAAAAAACCTGAAACTTTTAACAGGACTTTTTGTAACCCAAACAAGCAAAACACCCCAGTACTTAGATAAAACAGGCTGGAGGGCATCCAGAGGAGGGCCATGAAGATGATCAAATGGCTGGAGAGCCTGCCCTACGAGGAAAGACTGAAGGAGCTAGGTCTTTTCTCCCTGGAGAAGAGAAGGCTCAGTGGGGGACACATCATGGTATTCCAGTACTTGAAGGGCAGCTACACAGACAAGGAGGCTCTCTCTTCACAAGGAACCACATGGAGAAGAAAAAGGGGCAACAAAGTGCAAGTTGCACAAGGAGAGGTTTCATCTCAGTATCAGAAAGATATTGATAACAATCATTCATTGGAACAACCTCCCCAGGGATGTGGTGGAATCCCTGTGACTAGAGGTTTTCAAGATGCAGTCGGACAGGGTGCTAGATGATCTCTTCTAGGTTGCCTTTCCCAGGAAAGGTTGAACCAGACAATACTCTGAGGCTCCTTCCAACCTGGGCTGTTCTGTGATGATTATGAACACTAGTACAACACAGGCTAAATTTTGCCATTTCAACCATAATACCAGAATCTGATTCAGCCATTCAGTTGGGTCTAGATGCTTGTTTATGGTGTTTCACTAATTTCTCACCAGTGAAATGAAATTATGCCCAAAATCTGAAAAAAAGTTGGAAAAAAAAAATCACTACGACTGGAAACAAAGTGTTTTACATTTGTTGGTTTTTTTTTTTAATACAAGTTTAGTCATTAGTTTCACAACTTACCAATTTTAATCAATACTATTTATTTCCCCAAACAGAGGTGCACTCTTCTAGCAATGAGCCCATCATTAGAAGCTTTATGCCAAACTGAGCTGACATGAGGACCTTCCCAAGTGCCTACTCGTTCTCAACTGTTAAGCTGATAGCCCCCTAAATCTTTTACTGTATCCAGAAGTTTTCTGGTTGAATCTTGTATAACAAATCAAGTTTGTATGGCCCAAATAAAAAGCTGCCCCCCCCCCCGACTTTTACGTCAATCCACCACTTGCTTTATATTTGTCAGCTACACCATCACTGTATTTGCCCTAAGTCAGAGTGCGATCCCTGTCCTTCAGGCTTGCTAAGACAGCACATCCAAAGGAGAAGCACACAGACAGGACCAAGTCTCAACTCTCTGCCCTGGTTTAGCACCCTGAGCACTATATCTTTACAGTCCTTACGTCACAACAAGCCCAAGATATAAACATACAGTGCTCACAAAATCCAGGATAACCACTTCCTTTAAAGAAGAAAGTGCAGCATTTTTCAGAGCAAATAACTATTCTTAAGATCAATGCTAATTCACTTTCACAAAAGCTACTATAAGCCAGCAGTTTTTTCTCTATTTTAAATTAGCAGGAAATTAAAACAAGGTGCACATGCCTGATGTCTATGTGAGAAACTGGGTTTCTCAACGTAGCAGAAAATAGTCAAAGATACTCCACAGGTAACCATGTATTACCACATTCAAAAAGGTATTCAAAACCTCTATGCTTAAGATACCCATAGACAAGTACGAGGTAAAGGGTGCTCTTTCACCTACTTCCTCACTCTTGGTAGGTTACTGATAAAAGCCAGTTCTTATTCAAGAACATTTTTGTCAAAACTTGAGGCTCTGTTGATCATTGAACAGGCTCCTTTGCCTTCTGTGCTAACTACAGCAAAGTATCCTTTAAATAAAATAAGCCTATTACTAGTGTAAGTATTGGTCTTGGAGGCAGAGATCTCTGACAAAGTCACATTAACACCTGCCGAGGAAAGTTAATGAGCAAAGATGCTCATTAACTAGTGCATATTCAGCATTGAAGGATTCTCTGCTCCACAAGGTCACATAATCACTGATGGAGCAGTGTTAAGACTGTGAGCCTAAGCAACAGACTTGGCAGCACTAGCAACGTCTTGATGGAGCAATAACCCCGATTCAGAGGCCTCACCTTTTTCTAGGGCATAAAAACACACAGTTGAGTTACTGTGAATTTAACAGGAGCTTTTACTACAGGAAGAGATTAATACCTTAAAGAACAGTTAACGTGTTAAGCTTCATTGCCCACTGCAGGAGAATAGGAATTCACAACAACTCAAGCAAGTAAAACCAGAGTTTTCTGTATGGAGATTCTCAATATTTGGAAACCATCAGACAGCTCTCAGATACTTTAGATATTGAATCCAGCAACCTGAAGCTCAATACCAGGTAGGTAATAAGTCACACTCACAAAAACCCCTCCAAATGCAAGGAGCTGCAGAACCTTCAGCTCCAAAGAGGGCCGTGCCAGACATTCTGATATAAAAGTTGACTGGCTCCATACTCCCCCAAGCAGCATTTAGCCTCAAAACCTAGCAGCTGACAAACAACCTTGATCATCCCTGAAGAGCGTGCTAAAGGGTTCACCCAGGAAATAAGTTTTTATTCAAAGGTTTGGGCATCAGTGCAAGCTTAAGGCAAACTAGGCACAGACGCCTGGACACGTCATAACCCTGAAGAAGCGGAAGTGCCAGAAAACTCACAGGTACCAAGAAAACAAGCCGGGAAGCGTCAAACACCTAAGGGAAATGGCCAGGGTGACAAGCGATGACACGCATCAACAGGGATGCGAAGCCAGCATGAAAACTAGAGATGCTGCAGTGGATGAGTACGCACCCTTCCATTTGTCCCTCAGGCCTGTTTCTGAAGTTTTCATTTACACGTCCAAAGCCGCGTTTCGCTCCCGAACTCCGCCGCGCCGGCTGGGAGCGCTCCGCCAGACCGCGTCGGGAGCGCGCCCGAGTACGGAGCCCCGGAGGAAGACTCCGGTTGTCACTTGTTTCTCCGCCGGGACTTTGAGGTGCGCATTCAGAACGACGCATAGCCACACCAAACTGGGTTTTCTCAGCCTTGCTTTGACCCCGTTACCGACCAGCGGCGGCACGCCACACC
>NW_010537143.1:29457-32737 GCF_000687285.1 Phaethon lepturus | reverse complement strand
CAGCGACAGCCGGCTCCTGCAGCCCACATGCCCTTTCCTGCGCCGAGTAAACCTGCTCTGCATCTCGGCTCACTCCGGGCTGCCTGCACTCGATGGCCAAGTCGCCTCTGCCCTTAGCTCGAGCTGCATCTCCCGCCTCCTCGCTGTGATTATTTGCTCGGGACATGTCTGGTACCTCCGGAGCACTTTTAGCTTGCTCCCCCCCGCGCTCGGTGGGATTAAGCTGTCGTTCTGGAGGTTATTTTCCGCCACCAGCCTTGCACCCAGTCAGACCGGCCGGAGGGAGAGCGAAGCGCTTCTGAGACCCGCGGAGCAGCTCTGCCGAGGCAGGGCAGCGGCGCCCGGTGGGAGTGAGGCGGAGGAGCGCAGCCGAGGTTCCCCCCCGCAGGGGAGGAGAGTGCCCCGCTACCTGCTCCGGATTTCTGGCTGCCTGCATGGCTCCCGGGCGCTGCAGAGATTGTGGGGGCTGCTGCTGCTGAGCAACAATACATTTCTTTGAACTCAACCTCAACTTATACCAGTAAGCAGGGATGGCAACACTACTGGAGCTTTGGAGCTGCCAAGAGAGCCAGGGAACCTGGGTTTTGGTTGCCACTGTCTAATACATGGGAGTAAAATGGAATTTCTTACCTGGGTTTTTCCTGCCTTGGTTCTACTGTGCACCCAACAGCACAGGTGTATCAGGTAAGAAAACGCCTTATTATTCGTTCTTAGACTGGCCTTAGACACCCGTTCTTTCAGTGTGGCTGGGGTGAAAAATGCCACGTCTGGCTGTGGCTGTTACTCTTTCCTCTGCCCGTAGCTCCGGCTCCCACTTTTGCCCATGGATGTTCTCCATTTAAGGGCTAGCACTGCTTGCGTGACTGTTCAGTAGAAAAAGGGGTTTTGACTGAAGAGTTTCCTCAGTGTGCCACATCTTCCTCTTCTTCTTCTTCTTCTAGCAGAGGATGCACTTCTGCCAACTGAGCAGCAGTTTCTTGGGTTAATCAAGGGGTGTGTTTTTACCAGGATGCCTGCAGAAGCCTTGTCGCGAGGCACTTACTCTAAATTGGGGGCAATCACTTTTTGTAATGGCACTGCACATCCCAGCCAGCCTTATCCCCTTAAACAGCTCTGTAGGGGGCCTGCTTGAACATGAAACTCTTCCATAAAACCCAGCACAACCAGTGGGGTACTAAACGAACGTCTTTGCTTAGGGCCTCCATAGGCACACAATTAAACAACTCCAAATACAGCCATCCCTTTCTAATGGGTTCATTAAGTCTCCTGAACTTGAGATAAGAGAAGACTGGCAGAGATCTTAGAAAAAAAGTGTGAAGAATGCCAACCTGTTCTTAAAATAATAAACTGTAAAGATACATGTTTGCAATTCTCAGTCACATTTATTCAGAAGGTGTTAGCTAGGCAACCAGCTATGTTCTCTATATATTCTCTACGGATCTGGAGGCTGTATGTGGAGAATGCTTGCTATGATTATGCAATGAAAATAGAAGGGGGAGTAAAACAGAACTTGCTGCCTGTAAAAACACGCCTCCATCACCCAGAGCGGAGATGGCTGTGGTATTAAAGGGGTCTTCCTACTTCTACTTTATAGACATTATTGATAACTTCAGAGGAGCATAAGATACAAAGTGATAATTGTAGTAAGATGTAACATTGCTGTTACAGTTTTTGGAATTAATTAGTGAGATCTGATTTTTTTTCACTGGAAAGGAGAAGGATCTTGCATTAGAGGAAGTGTCAAGTCAACTGCTCCTATTCAGGACCGACATAATGATTTATCCTATGACTTTGAATCTGTTATCCTGGGTCAGATCCTGACACCCTCATGCTCTGAATCAATCCAGTATTACAGTGAGGGCAGACAAAATACTGTTTATGACCTAGGGACCTCAAGATCTTGCCCATGATTTCAATGATCCTGCTTCTCTATCTGCACTTGGGCTAGCATTAAATATTTTGGTTGAAAAGTGCTATCTAGGTATAAAAGAATGAAAAATAAAGATTTTTAAGGAAGAGTCAGCCTTCTCAGCCTCTGTCTTAAAGGTCTGTTTCTAGGCACAGCAACTGCCAGGATGTGTGCAACCTATAATTTACTGGATAAATTATTTTATATTTGCACCGATTACTTAGTTACTTTACTTTCTTCCTCCATTTACACAATAGTGATGAATTAGTTTTTAGAAACATCTATACTCATGGCAGAGACTAAGGCAAGGCAAATTCTAGCTTGTGAAATTCCAACTGTTCAGTTTGTAGTAGTTTTCCAAATACGCAAAAATGTAAGACATTCAATGGTCAAAGAAAGCTGATCTGTTTAGTACAACAGTTTTCTGAAGATTCAGGATTTAGTGTGGCTATGGCAGAACAGTGTTTAATCTTGTAAAAAGTGAGTAACCTTGCTTATATGTGTACTTTTGATGAGTTAAACAGAACTAAATTTTATCTTTGCATCAGTAAAATTACTCACACATAGATGACCTATGAAATAATTCTCTTGTAAGGGTCCAAGAAGCACATTAACTGCCTTATTCTTTTTCCTTGGAGTTCTCTAATATGATAGGACCTATAATTATTTTTGGCAAGAGACACTTTTATGAAGAGCAGTATTTTATTAATACTGTGGTTTTATAATAATGGGAAAAACTGCCAATAGCTACATTTTATTGCTCTGATTTTGTTTTCTAAATGTAATGTGATTCATAGTTATGATGACAGATCCAAACCCACTAAATTCTCGGCTTGTGAATTCCATGGACTATATATTGACAGGTGTAAGCAAAAACATATTCAAAAAAGGAAGAATATTTTGGCGAGTTCTGAACTCAGTGGTATGACATAAGACTTCCCAAAGGCAAAACTACCTATTAAAATAATGTTAAGGTTTGTCAGAGGAGAGAAGTGGGGAATACATGTAGCCTGCTTCCTCACCACATTTTTTAATACCCTTTCAGGGTGCTTGAGAGAGCTGTATTTGAAGCAATTTCTCTGTCATGTGTGCTATTTGACTGAAATGAATGAGCCAAATTCAACCTAAGTCAGCATATCCTACTTATGCCAGTGCTGTTTGCAAGTAAACATTTTGAAAAAGTAGTATTTTTTGGTCTGCTTGAAACAGTGGTTAGTGGCAAGACATTTGGCATTTATATGATTGACAGCTCTTTGGGGTAAAGACTATAGCTTCCACTATTTTATCAGAGTTTGATATGCTGGGGATGCTGCAATAATAAACGTGTCACAGTGAATCAGATCATCTGCTGAAACACACCTAGTGAAATAT